>NW_026887166.1:0-116720 GCF_032173495.1 Musca vetustissima | reverse complement strand
TTCACCAATTTCGGTATATTCAACAGATGAATCCTAACAGGCGTCAAATGAAATTGGGTCCAAAAAACATGTCATTCTGCAATCGATACTAAATTTTTCATTTGGTGAGATATAGAAGCTATATCTAAATCGGAACCGATTTTCCAGAAATTTAACACACATCATTCTAGACCTAATTCATTGATATGTGCCAAATTTCGTGCAAATCGAAAGATATATAGAGACGTTGGTGCCTCATTTATATTAAATCGGACGAAAATATATATGGGTGCTATTTAAATCTGAACCGATTTTCACGAAACTTAGCACACGTCATTCTAGGCTTAATACATTACGATATCGTGCAAATCTGTGGATATATAGGGACTTTGGGGCACTATATACCTAAAATCGGACGAAAATATATATGGGAGCAATATCTAAATCTGAACCGATTTTCAGGAAACTTTGCACACATCATTCTAGACCTAATTCATTGCGCTGTGCCAAATTTCGTGCAAATCGAAAGATATATAGGAACTTTGGCGCCCCATTTACCTTAAGTCGGTCAAAAATAGATATGGGAACTATATCTAAATCTGGACCGATTTTTCCCAATTTCAATAGGGTTCGTCCTTGGGTCAAATAAGTGAGCTATACCAAATTACATCCAAATCGGATCATAAATGCGACCTGTACTTTGTTCACAAAAATATGTGGGCGGACGGACGGACAGACGGACATGTGTAAATCGACTCAGAAAGTGATTCTATGCATAATCTCAAAAGGAACCATGAGTGTATCTCGTTTCCTTTTGCCTGTTACATAATAACCTGTACCACAGGATAGGCTTTGAAAAATGACATTTAAAAATCCACGCCTTAGGATAGGCTTTGAAAAATGCTATTTAAAAAATCCACGCCTCAGAACAGGCTTTGAAAAATGATATTTAAAATAATCCACGTCTCAGGATAGGCTTTGAAAAATGATATTTAAAAAATCCTCAGTCTACGCCTCAGGATAGGCTTTAAAAAATCCTCAGTCCACGCCTCAGGATAGGCTTTAAAAAATGATATTTAGAAAATCCACGCCTCAGGATAGGCTTTGAAAAATGCTATTTAAAAATCCACGCCTTAGGATACGCTTTGAAAAATTATATTTAAAAAATCCTCAGTCCACGCCTCAGGATAGTCTTTAAAAAATTATATTTAAAAAATCTTCAGTCCACACCTCAGGATAGGCTTTAAAAAATCCTCAGTCCACGCCTCAGGATAGTCTTTAAAAAATGATATTTAAAAAATCCTCAGTCCACGCCTCAGGATAGTCTTTAAAAAATGATATTTAAAAAATCCTCAGTCCACGCCTCAGGATAGGCTTTAAAAATGATATTTAAAAAACCCTCAGTCCACGCCTCAGGATAGTCTTTAAAAAATTATATTTAAAAAATCTTCAGTCCACACCTCAGGATAGGCTTTAAAAAATCCTCAGTCCACGCCTCAGGATAGGCTTTGAAAAATGCTATTTAAAAAGTCTACGCCTTAGGATAGGCTTCGAAAAATGCTATTTAAAAATCCACGCCTTAGGATAGGCTTCGAAAAATGCTATTTAAAAAATCCACGCCTTAGGATAGGCTTTGAAAAATGCTATTTAAAAAATCCACGCCTTAGGATAGGCTTTGAAAATGTTATTTAAAAAATCCACGCCTCAGGATAGGCTTTGAAAAATGCTATTTAAAAAAATCCACGCCTCAGTATAGGCTTTGAAAAATGCTATTTAAAAAATCCACGCCTCAGGATAGACTTTGAAAAATTGCATTTAAAAAATCCACGCCTTAGGATAGGCTTTGAAAAATGCTATTTAAAAAATCCACGCCTTAGGATAGGCTTTGAAAAATGCTATTTAAAAAATCCACGCCTTAGGATAGGCTTTGAAAAATGCTATTTAAAAAATCCACGCCTTAGGATAGGCTTTGAAAAATGCTATTTAAAAAATCCACGCCTTAGGATAGGCTTTAAAAATTGCTATTTAAAAAATCCACGCCTTAGGATAGGCTTTGAAAAATGCTATTTAAAAAATCCACGCCTTAGGATAGGCTTTGAAAAATGCTATTTAAAAAATCCACGCCTTAGGATAGGCTTTGAAAAATGCTATTTAAAAAATCCACGCCTTAGGATAGGCTTTGAAAAATATTCTTTAAAAAATCCACGCCTTAGGATAGGCTTTGAAAAATGATATTTAAAACATCCAAGTTTCAGGAGAGGCTTTGAAAAATTCTATTTAAAACATCCAAGTTTCAGGAGAGGCTTTGAAAAATTCTATTTAAAAAATTCACGCCTTAGGATAGGCTTTGAAAAAATGATATATAAAAAATCCAGGCCTCAGAATAGACATTGCAAATTGTTATTAAAAAAACTCGCCTCAGGATAGGCTTTGAAAAATGCTATTTAAAAAATCCACGCCTCAGGATAGGCTTTGAAAAATGTTATTTAAAAAATCCACGCCTCAGGATAGGCTTTGAAAAATGCTATTTAAAAAATCCACGCCTCAGGATACGCTTTGAAAAATGTTATTTAAAAAATCCACGCCTCAGGATAGGCTTTGAAAAATGCTATTTAAAAAATCCACGCCTTAGGATAGGCTTTGAAAAAATATATTTAAAATATCCTCAGTCCACGCCTCAGGATAGGCTTTGAAAATTATATTTAAAAATCCACGCCTATTTTTAAAGTATCCACGCCATAGGATAGACATCAGAAAATATTTTAAAAAAATCCTCAAAAACATATTTTTAAAAAAAAATACCTTTGGATAGAATTCAGGGCCCCTTGGAAGTACAACCCTGTGTTTTTTTCTTTAGCACCCCATGCTTTGGCATATTTTAAAATTCATTTGATATTCCTAATGCAAACTGAATTGACACTTAACTGGCGGCAGATCAAGAAAATAAAATGTCAAAAGTCATAGATTCACCGGGTGACATTGTCGCACACACACACACACCTCCAGTATCACCTGCACCTTTCGAAATTGAGAAAATTCCCTTCAAAATAAAATCGAATATTTACAATGATTGTGGTTGGACATGTTTACAGCGAACCATATTTGCCGAACCTTTAACGATAAACATGGCAATGAAATTGTCAATCGCATTTCAATTATGCGATTGCGACATTGCGGAAACGTGTTCAAATTGCATTTTTTCCTAGAAAATGGAAAGCATTAATAATTTAGAACCTGGCCAGACGAAGGGGTTATAGTTTTTTATAATATTATGGGGTGCTTTGAAATGACATTAGTCGGTTAAAGGAGTTTGATTAAAAAATAAGTTAAACAAGTGAAAAAGCGTAAAGTTCGGCGGGCCGTACTTTGGATACCCTTCACCATAGATACCAAAAATTGTACCTATACCGACATTTCTACAAACCGATTATGGTCCTAGACCCCATGTTTCTTTCGACCAAAGTTGTTTAAAATTTTTTTGATTTCATCCAAACTTTGCCCATCTTATTATTTCTTCCTAAATTAGTTCAAGTTTGAACATGGCGAATGTCGGTCCACTCCTTCTGGTACCTCCCACACAGGGGCTAGTCCTAAATGCGGGTTACCGTTCATATATATGAATATTATATAAGGTTAATTATCGAACCTTATGTTCTAGTTTTTTTTCGTATCTTCCGCAGGTGAAATGATTACAACAGAGTCTTAGAACCCAACCCAAAACGCGGAACAAATCAGATAACTATTTTAATACAAAAAAGAGGGACTACCCCTAAAAGGAAGAGAGATTTCTCACCATATACGACTACAAAAAACCAAATTACAAAGAATTTGATTGAAAAACGCGTTCAAGAACCCCAAAATACCGAAAATTGGGGGGTACCCTTATATGGGGGCTAGTCGAAAAAATTGACCTATATTTATAATTTATAGTGAAAATATTTGCTACCCAATAATAACTCGAAGTACTAAATTACAGTCAATTCGGTCGAAAAATACGATCAGAACCCACAAAATAAGAACACAATGTACCAAATTTCAGCGAATTCGGCTGAAAATCGCGCTCAAGAACTCCAAAATGCCAAAAATTGGGGGGATATCTTAGATGGGGGCTATCCGAAAAAATGGACCTATATCTATAATTTTTAGTAGGGAGATTTGCTACCCAATAAGAATTCAAAGTACCAAATTTCAGCGAATTCGATCGAAAAATGCGATCAAAATCCCCAAAATACCGCAAAATTGGGGGCACCCTTATATGGGGGCTATCCGAAAATATAGACCTATATTTATAATTTTTAGTGGAGAGATTTGCTGTCCAATAAGAACTCAAAGTACCAAATTTCAGCGAGTTCAGTTGAAAAACGCGATCCCTATATATGGCAGCTATGCCTAAACGTGGACCGATATAGCCCATCATCGAACTTAACCTGCCTGCAGACAAAAGACGACTCTATGCAAAATCTTGGCGAACTATCTCAATTCGTTTAGACGCTAGAGTGATTACAACATACAGACGGACATGCTTAAAAATCCAGGCCTTGAAAAAAATCTATTTAAAAACCCACGCCTAAAGGTAGGCCTTGAAAAACAATTATTTAAAAACCCACGCCTAAAGGTAGGCCTTGAAAAAAAATTATTTAAAAACCCACGCCTAAAGGTAGGCCTTGAAAAAAAATTATTTAAAAACCCACGCCTAAAGGTAGGCCTTGAAAAAATTTATTTAAAAACCCACGCCTAAAGGTAGGCCTTGAAAAAAATCTATTTAAAAACCCACGCCTAAAGGTAGGCCTTGAAAAAAATCTATTTAAAAACCCACGACTAAAGATAGGCCTTGAAAAAAATATTCACTCCTAAAGATATGCCTCGAAAAAAATCTATTTAAAAACCCACGCCTAAAGGCAGGCCTTGAAAAAAATCTTTTTAAAAACCCACGCCTAAAGGTAGGCCTTGAAAAAAATCTATTTAAAAACCCACGCCTAAAGGTAGGCCTTAAAAAAAATCTATTTAAAAACCCACGCCTAAAGGTAGGCCTTGAAAAAAATCTATTTAAAAACCCACGACTAAAGGTAGGCCTTGAAAAAAATCTATTTAAAAACCCACGCCTAAAGGTAGGCCTTGAAAAAAATCTATTTAAAAACCCACGCCTAAAGGTAGGCCTTGAAAAAAAATCTGTTTAAAAACCCACGCCTAAAGATAGGCCTTGAAAAAAAATTATTTAAAAACCCACGCCTAAAGGTAGGCCTTGAAAAAAATATTTTTAAAACCCCACGCCTAAAGGTAGGCCTTGAAAAAAAATATTCACTCCTAAAGATATGCCTCGAAAAAAATCTATTTAAAAACCCACGCCTAAAGGTTGGCCTTGAAAATAATTTTTAAACAACCACGCCTAAAAATAGGCATTGAAAAATACTTTTTTAAAAGCCACGCCTACAAATAGGCCTTAAAAATATTTTAAAAAAGTCCCTGCCTAAAGGTAGGCTTTGAAAAATAATTTCTAAAAACATCCAAGGCCTATCCGAAGTCTTGAATATATTTTTAAAAATTCTCTAGAAATTGACTCCCCAACAAATTGAATTTTCTAAAACCGCAACTCAGTATTTTTTTTTGATTTGAAAGTTGCCCCTCATAATCAAATGTTAATTAGAAATTCAATAATGCTTAATCAATTACGAAGCCACAATTAATATCAAGAGCATGGTGGGAGGTTCCACACAAATGGCCATAAATGAAGTGGAATTGATTGTGTTAAGCGATTTGACATTCCGCACGAATTTGAATTTTTAATGTGCAGCCGAACCTCACCACAGCACATCGAACAATATTGTGCAAAAATTTTACAATACTTGAAACCTCCCTCCTCCAATTTTTATGCTGCCTCTCGTTTGTTTGTAATTTTTGTAATGACATTCGAACCATAACGCCTCCTTAGTTAGTGACATTTTGGGCTTAGACCATTGTGCCATAATCTCAATAACAATGTTCGTGTTACACACACACACATTAAACCCTAACTAGACGCACCCAACCAGTCAGCAACAATCATTTGTAACCATCATCCATCCGTATTTGTTTAACCTAACCCCCTCCTCATCCAACCCGCAAGAAGAATTTCACAGATGGTCCATACAATTCGTATTTAATATCAATTCGTTGCTGCTCGTTTGCTTATGGCTTCTGTTCTGGGTGATTATCGACAAGCAAAAAGGACAAATCCTTGGCGGTTGGTGGTGGTATGTGTGACAATGGTTGACACGCACACTAAAAGAGTTGCACAGTGATATTGGTGGGGAGAAAATATTTTTCAATGTCTATCTTAGACGTTAGACGTCCGGTGGATACGAGGAGTGAATATCGGATTCGGACCATTACCTTGTGACAGCCAAGGTACGCACCCGTCTTAATGTAGCAGCAAGGTTAGGTTATGTTTGGGGATGTGCAGTCGCTTATGTGTCTGCAGCACTCTGAGACCTGTTAGGTCCCTTGTGATCATCCCCAAGAAGGGATACAGTGGAGAGAAGAGACAAAGACAGATCTGTAGCGGAGAGACGATTAGGGAAATAAAGGAGAGTTGAGAAGCTTACATAAGTAAATGAAAGAGGAATGAAGGTCGATGACTCTAGGAGTCAGATAGAAGATGTGTTACGTGTCAAGGTTGCACTTTCCGAACCACTTTATGTATCTAATTATGCTGTAGATTAGAGCAGGTTCGGTTGTTGAGAAGAAGCTGAGATTCGGTAGAAAATGAGCACCCACTAGCACCCACCGCCTGTAAGCCAGGGCTGGGCTATGACACAGGAGATGCTCAATTGTCTCCGTCAACACAGAGTCTACAGTCTACTAGTAAAAGCCCTCATGTTGCAGTGACCAGTGATGATTTCCGTCATCACTCTAATTTCAGCATTGCTCAGGTTCAACAGTGAGTGCGTTCTTTTGGTAGACAGAGTCGGCCAAATGGATCTTGACACGTTGCACCTAGGTTCGTTGTGCCAAAGTTCACAGGCTCTTTCGTCAAAGAATGCCTCAAAGTTCCGCTGAAAATATGGTGGTGGTTTGATTGAGTTATCAGTTTCTAGATCGGTGGATTGAAATCCTCGTCTAGCTAGTTCGTCCGCTATTTCATTACCCAAGATGTCACAATGTCCTGATACCCAACACAACCAATAGCTATAAGTAAGTTCATCCAGAGCTGCTCTACACTTGAGGACGGCTTCGGATTTGATATAACAAAATTTGATGGCTTTAAGAGCCGCTTGATTATCCACAAAGATAGTCACTGGTTCAACGACCTCTGTATCCAGACTTGTTAACGATTCCGCTGCCTTCCAGATAGCGAAGAAATGTAGAAGCAAAGGTGCGATCTAATGTAGCACGGTGCCGGCACATTCTCCTGTAGAGATGAAGAAGGAAACCTGGTGACTGATACAGACAGCGTGCTGAGGATTTGGAAGGAGCATTTTGAAAAACTTCTGGTATCAAATAGTAGCGGTGATGGAGGATACCCCAGAACCAATAATAGATGACGGTATAGAGTGTATACCACTTAACCAAGATGTAGTTAGAATAGGAATCAATCGGCTGAAGAATAATAAAGCAGCATGGGGCCGATGGGTTACAAACAGAACTTTTCAAGAATGGTGGTCAGATGCTGGTAAGGAGCGTGCACCAGCTGATTGGTACAATTTGGCTAGAAGAATGCATGCCCAATGATTGGAACTTCAGCATCCTTTGTCCCGTGCACAAAAAAGGAGACAAGAGGATATGTGCCAACTATAGAGGAATAAGTCTCCTTCCCATCGCATATAAAGTGCTATCCAGTGTGCTGTGTGAACGACTGAAGCCAATGGTCAATGACATTATTGGACCATACCAATGCGGCTTCAGACCTGGCAAATCCACCATTGACCAGATTTTCACTCCAGGCCAAATCCTGGAAAAACCCCACGAAAAACACATCGAAGCCAATGGCCAATGACATTATTGGACCATACCAATGCGGCTTCAGACCTGACAAATCTACCATTGACTAGATTTTCACTCTGCGCCAAATCCAGGAAAAAAAACCCACGAAAAACAGATCGAAACATTCCACCTATTCGTCGACTATAAAGCCGCATTCGACAGCCCTATCCGTTCAGAGGTGTTTAAAGCCATGTCTGCGTTTGGCATTCCTGCAAAATTAATACGGCTATGTAGGATAACTTTAAGTGGCAGAAGATCAGCAGTTAGAGTCGGAAAGGACCTCTCGGAGCCCTTTAATACCGAACGAGGATTCAGACAAGGTGACAGTTTGTCATGTGACCTTTTTAACATCCTACTGGAAAAGGTCATACGGGAGGCAGAAGTGAACAGAAATGTCAGAAATGTACACCAAACAACACATGTTACTCGCCTACGCCGATGACATCGACATAATGGGTCGAACATTGCGAGCGGTAACAGCCACCTTTGAACTGAAATTGAGAAGGAGTCTGCCAAAGTGGGCCGGGCAGTAAACGGCGAGAAGACCAAACTGATGTTTTCAACGCGCAAGACGTCCAGTAGACTCGGACCAACTGTGGAACTTGAGAACTACAGCTTCGAGGTGGTCAAAGATTTTATATACCTTGGTACCGCCGCCATAAACAAAACGAATGACATGAAATTCGGAGAAGGATTGTGATGGCCAACCGGTGCTACTATGGTCTGAGCAAACAACACAAATGCAAGGCCACCCTCCCGCCAGACCAAACTCACACTCTACAAGACGCTGATACCAACCGTGCTTTTATATGGATCTGAAGCATGTGTACTTGCGCAAGCAAATGAGGCAGCTCTTGGAGTGTTTGAGAGAAAAATTCTCTGAAAAATTTATGGGCCGATCTGCGTTGGCGGTGAATATCGCCTTCGAATGAACCATGAGTTGTACCAGCTATTCTGGGACATCGACATTGTTAGACGTATTAAGCTGCAGCGACTACGTTGGCTAGGTCATGTTGTGAGAATGGATGAAGACGTCCCAGCCCAGAAGGCATATAAAAGCGAACAAGCTGATTGTTCACGCAGAAGGGGAATGACACGACTAATATGGAAAGATCAAGTGGAAGACGAAATTGCCGAATATGATCTTTGAAACTGGAAAACCTGCGCAAAAGACCGACACGCCTGGAAATCTTTTTTAAGCTCGGGTTATGGAACGAATGTTCTGTCACAAGCCAGATATTTTAATATTTTAAAATATTTTTTTCAATGCGTAATGAAATTATTTTTTCAAAGTCACCCGCTTTCGTATCACTTCAAACCACTGTGCAACCTCTTAACAAGTCTATAATACAATTTTGAAAATTTGTTTCACAATTTCATTTGCTCATTTGTTTGCAGATTGTTTATTGTTGCTATATTTGTGTGCTGTTGTTGTTGTCGTTCGGTTTGCCTCTAGGTCGGAATGAAAACATTTTAAAAAAAATCGTTATTGTCGTCGTTGTCGAAACAAATCGAATTGTTTCAACTTGATTAAGAATGGCGAGTCGTTTACAATTGAAAGCAAATACGAGCAGGCAAACATTGTCCTTTGTGGGTCTGGCTAACAACTGTCCGTCGTCTGCCTGTCTGTCTGACAGTTCTATGGTTAGTTAACCTTTGCACCCGCATAACAATGTCACACCGAACACCAAAAGGGAATTCGAACAGGAGTTTTTATAGTTTAATAATAAACGAGGAGAATGCGGTTGGAAGGTGTTGTTGTTGTTGGTGTTGTGGTTATGTGGTATTTGCATGGGATAATATGTAACACTTGTTGTTGTATTAATTGTAAAATGGGCAGCTGGGCTGAATTGAAATTTTCTATAAGAAAATCTAATTCAGCTGGACTGAATTGAAGATTTCTGTAAGAAAATCTAATTCAGCTGGGCTGAATTGAAGATTTTCTATAAGAAAATCTAATTCAGCTAAGCTGAATTGATATTTTCTATAAGAAAATCTAATTCAGCTGGGCTGAATTGAAAATTTCTATAAGAAAATCTAACTCAGCTGAACTGAAAATCTTAAAAAAATCTAATCCAGTTGAGCTGAATTGAAATTTTCTATAAGAAACGCTAATTCAGCTGTGCTGAATTGAAATTTTCTATAAGAAACGCTAATTCAGCTGTGCTGAATTGAAATTTTCTATAAGAAACGCTAATTCAGCTGTGCTGAATTGAAATTTTCTATAAGAAAATCGAATTCAGCTGGGCTGAATTGAAATTTTCTATAAGAAAATCTAATTCAGCTGGGCTGAATTGAATTTTTTTATAAGAAAATCTAACTCAGCTTGGCTGAATTGAAATTTTCTATAAGAAAATCTAATTCAGCTAAGTTGAATTGAAATTTTCTATAAGAAAATCTAATTCAGCTAAGCTGAATTGATATTTTCTATAACAAAATCTAATTCAGCTAAGCTGAATTGATATTTTCTATAAGAAAATCTAATTCAGATAAGCTGAATTGATATTTTCTATAAGAAAATCTAATTCAGTAAAGCTGAATTGATATTTTCTATAAGAAAATCTAATTCAGCTAAGCTGAATTGATATTTTCTATAAGAAAATCTAATTCAGCTGAGCTGAATTGATATTTTCTATAAGAAAATCTAACTCAGCTGAGCTGAAAATCTTAAAAAATCTAATTCAGTTGAGCTGAATTGAAAATTTCTATAAGAAACGCTAATTCAGTTGTGCTGAATTGAAATTTTTTATAAGGAAATCTAATTCAGCTGGGCTGAATTGAAATTTTCTATAAGAAAATCGAATTCAGCTGGGCTGAATTGAAATTTTCTATAAGAAAATCGAATTCAGCTGGGCTGAATTAAATTTTTTTATAAGAAAATCTAACTCAGCTGGGCTGAATAATTAAATCATTTGCAAGATCAAATCGCGTCAAGGACCTCTTAGCACAAGGACCCTCTGCAAAATACGGAATCAAAAAATATTTGATTGTTTATTTAGCAGCAGCGATTCAAGTATTATTTTGACATTCAGCAACAATAACAACAACTACTCGAACAACATGTTATGAATAATGACCGATTACTGTGGAGGATAAAAGTGCCAGGACATGATGATGCTGATGGTGGTGGTGGCGGCGGTAGTGGTGAGTGATACTTCAATGATGATTATAATTTTTTCGAGAATTGTGGTGGTGGTAGTGAGGCCAGCAATTGTATGGTGTCAAGTACACATTATTGGGTTACGAACCGACACACACACACACTCACTCGCACTCACTCATGCTGTGTGTGTGTTATGATCCGCCTGGCTTTGTTCGCGATGCTATTGAATGGTGATAAAGGTGGTTTTTGTGCCCGCCAGCAGCAGTCAACAACAACAAAAAGGGGTTTTAATGCCTGCCTGATATTATTCGCACATATGCGCTACTCATTTTACGTAATCAACGCGGAAACTATCAATTTGTTGTTATTACCACTACTATTGTTGCGATGATATCTGTTTTGTTGTGATGATAGGAGGTGTACTGGCAAAAAGGGCTGATGTCGGCGTTATGGCGTTATGAATGATTGTACAAATCTGCCCATATGGAAAGTGGGAATTGTGTTCATTATATTTTCATAAAAATAATAATTATTTCATTTGCGATAACTGGTAGTCGAGTCGGGATAAAAGGAGAAAAATGAGCCAGAGATTATCCAACCGTCCGTCCATACGCCTGTGGCGTGGATTTTTTTAAAAAAATATTTTTTCAAAGTCTACAAATAGGCGGGGATTTTTTAAAAATATTTTTGCAAGGCCTACAAATAGGCTTGCATACCATTAGGCGTGTTTTTTTCAAGGCCTACAAATAGGCGTGGATTTTTTTAAAAATATTTTTTCAAGGCCTACAAATAGGCGTGGATTTATTAAAAATATTTTTTCAAGGCCTACAAATAGGCGTGGATTTATTAAAAATGTTTTTTCGAGGCCTACAAATAGGCGTGGATTTATTAAAAATATTTTTTCGAGGCCTACAAATAGGCGTGGATTTATTAAAAATATTTTTTCAAGGCCTACAAATAGGCGTGGATTTATTAAAAAAATTGTCAAGGCCTACAAATAGGCGTGGATTTATAAAAAATATTTTTAAGGGTCTTACAAATAGGCGTGGATTTTTTAAAAATATTTTTTCAAGGCCTACAAATAGGCGTGGATTTATTAAAAATGTTTTTTCGAGGCCTACAAATAGGCGTGGATTTATTAAAAATATTTTTTCGAGGCCTACAAATAGGCGTGGATTTATTAAAAATATTTTTTCAAGGCCTACAAATAGGCGTGGATTTATTAAAAAAATTGTCAAGGCCTACAAATAGGCGTGGATTTATTAAAAATATTTTTTCAAGGCCTACAAATAGGCGTGGATTTTTTTGAAAATATTTTTTCAAGGCCTACAAATAGGCGTGGATAGGCGTGGATTTTTTTGAAAATATTTTTTCAAGGCCTACAAATAGACTTGCATACCATTAGGCGTGGATTTTTTTTGAAAATATTTTTCCAAGGCCAACAATTAGGCTTGCATACCATTAGGCGTGGATTTTTTAAAAATGTTTTTTAAGGCCAACAAATAGGCATGCATACCATTAGGCGTGGATTTTTTAATGCATATTTTTTCAAGGCCAACAAATAGGTTGGCATACCATTAGGCGTGGATTTTTTAAAAACATTTTTTCAGGGCCAACAAATAGGCTTGCATACCATTAGGCGTGGATTTTTTAAAATATTTTTTCAAGGCCAACAAATAGGCTTGCATACCATTAGGCGTGGATTTAAAAAAAATATATATTTTTTAATGCATACCATTGCATAAAGGCGCGGATTTTTTAAAAATATTTTTTCAAGGCCAACAAATAGCCTTGCATACCATTGGGCGTGGATTTTTTAAATATTTTTCAAGGTCAACAAATAGGCTTGCATACCATTGGGCGTGGATTTTTTTTAAATATTTTTTCAAGGCCAAGAAGTAGGCATACCATCAGGCGTGGATTTTTTAAAAAAAATATTTTTTCAAGGCCAAGAAGTAGGCATACCATCAGGCGTGGATTTTTTAAAAAAAATATTTTTTCAAGGCCAAGAAGTAGGCATACCATCAGGCGTGGATTTTTTAAAAAAAATATTTTTTCAAGGCCAAGAAGTAGGCATACCATCAGGCGTGGATTTTTTAAATATTTTTTCAAGGCCAACAAATAGGCTTGCATACCATTAGGCGTGGAGTTTTAAAAAAAAATTAAGTCCAACAAATTGGCTTGCATACCATTAGGCGTGGAGTTTTAAAAAAAAATTAAGTCCAACAAATTGGCTTGCATACCATTAGGCGTGGAGTTTTAAAAAAAAATTAAGTCCAACAAATTGGCTTGCATACCATTAGGCGTGGAGTTTTAAAAAAAAATTAAGTCCAACAAATTGGCTTGCATACCATTAGGCGTGGATTTTTAAAAATATTTTTTCATGGCCAACAAATAGGCTTGCATACCATTAGGAGTGGATTTTTTAAAAACATTTTTTCAGGGCCAACAAATAGGCTTGCATACCATTAGGAGTGGATTTTTTTTTTAAATATTTGTTCAAGGCCAACAAATAGGCATGCATACCATTAGGCGTGGATTTTTATACCCTTCACTACACTGTGGGACAGGGTATTATGTCTTTGTGCATATGTTTGTAACAGGCAAAAGGAAACGAGATAGACACATGGTTCCTTTTGAGAATATGCATAGAATCACTTTCTAAGTCGATATATGCATATCCGTCCGTCCTTCTGTCCGTCTGTCCATGTTAAATTGTGAACAAAGTACAGGTCGCATTTATGATCCGAATTGGAAGAAATTTAGCATAGGTCTTTAATTTGGTCCAAGGATGAACCTTATTAAAATTGGGAAAAATCGGTCCAGATTTAGATATAGCTCCCATATATATATATATATATATATTTTCGTCCGATTTTAGGTAAATGGTGTACCAAAGTCCCTATATATATTACGATTTGCACGAAATTTGGCACAGCGTACTGAATTAGGTCTAGAATGATGTGTGTTAAGTTTCCTGATTTAGATATAGCTCCCATATATATTATCGTCCGATTTAATGTAAATGGTCTACCAAAGTCCCTATATATCTTTCGATTTGCACGAAATTTGGCCCAGCGTACTGAATTAGGTTAAGAATGATGTGTATGAAGTTTCCTGGAAATCGGTCCAGATTTAGATATAGCTCCCAATTTAATGGAAATGGTGTACCAAAGTCCCTATATATGTTTCGATTTACACGAAAATTGGCATAGCGTAATGAATTACGTCGAGAATAAAGTGTGTTAAGTTTCCTGAATTCGGTCAAGATTTAGATATTGCTCCTATATATTTTTCTTCCGAATTTATGTCAATTGTGCACTAAAGACTCAAAGTTTGTCCGATTGCCACACAATTTTGTACAATGAATTTTAGTTAATACTAGCGGGCCCGGCAAACGTTGTCTTGCCCAGCAATATTGTTGATTTATAATTCTCGGAATTTTAGATTTGTTTTTAAACCCTCCACTATAAGGTAAAGTGCACGGATCTTTGTAATATTTTTTTCTATTCGTGGAAAAAAATTAATTTCAATAAATTTAAATGCGCATATAAGTTTGACTTTCGGATTTAATTACATTTTCCCAATATATTTAAAATACTTCCTCATTACGGTAGCCCAATATTAAGTTAGCTTTTTATACCCTCCACTATAAGAGAGAGCTTTGAAATTTGCACATACATTACTACTCCTAGGATATTTGGTATTGAAATGTTCCATATTGGTTCTCTTTTAAAGGTAGCCCCCATAAAACGGTATTTTGTAATGTGAGGAATTTTCACGATTTTTTCCGTACCAAAAATTATTAATGTTTCGGGGTACCGCCCATATAATGGTAGCTCTCAATATCTTGGGCACGGCCTTCAACAGAATTGCTTCTAATTTAATAGGGATACTTACTGAGCAGAAAATATCTCTACTTAAAACTATCAATATATAATATTCGAAATTTGGCTTAATTTTATATTTTGGATCATCATTGAGTACAAAACCCTCCACATTATTCGATCCTTTGGGGATTTGGGCATGTTTTTCAACCTAATCATCTGTAGTTCGTTGTTTGCTTCAATATTATCAATATTGGTCCACCTTTGTGGGGTAGCCCCTATATAACGGCACATATAATATTCGGTATTTTGAGGAGTTTGGTTACGCTTTCAAGCAAATTGGCTGTAATTGTATTAGATCATCATTGAGTACAAAATATCATTACAAAAAATTATCAATATTGGCTCAAGTTTCCGGGTAGCACCCATATAATGGTGTGCCCCATACCATTACTCAAGTGGTGTCAAATCTTCCTAGAAAAACCTAATATATCACCATTCCCATTGTAATAGCTGTAATATGTCATTCCGGTATATTGGGGGGTAAGACACATTTTTGCAAAAAATCTCTATTTAGGTCCATGTTTCGATATAGCTCCTACATACTGGTCCCGCCCCATTTTCGGTATTTTAAATAAAGACAGAATTTTCTCAAAGAGTTGGCTATAATTAGGCATAATGGATTCCAGTGAATAAATAATATCATCCCAGAAATTATGCACTATTGCTTAACATTTTAAAAATACGCCATAAATATTTCCCGTTTAATTTTTCGATATGTTTAAGTTCTTACCCCCGTTTTTGCAATTTGCAATTTTATAGTCACATGTCCATCCTGAATAGGATCATGAGACTCTTTGTTATAATAAATATTTTCGATGTAAATTTTGGTATAAAATTCACATTAGGTATTTTGACTTGGCTGGTTTACTGGTTTTTCGTTAATTGTTCTCTTTCCAGTTGAGCTTGATGATAGATTTTGCAGAGAAAATATCTTGTATATTAGTTTTGTCTGTGATACACATTTTTGTGTCGGTTATGCGAGGTGTTCTGTATATAAGTTCAAAGATATTGACAAATGATTAGGCATAGAACCACCATAAAATGGTACCACCTGATTTGGTACTTTAAGGAACAACATGTTCCTATGGAACTATTACTATTGTTATTGTCAAGCAAATTTCCTAAATGGACACGAACTTCATTCAGAATGTCTTCTGATTTTCCATCCAGCATTTGCCGCAACAGTTACGTGCATTCTATGAAAAATGTGTACATACAATGATCGCGTGTAAATACAATGATATACTTTTAAATTTTTAGGTATACTCTTTCATATACAATGTCAATCCCATTGCAAAAAAATAATAATAAAATATTTGGTTTTCATAATTGTGTACTGGAATGAACGAAATTTCACCCAACCAAAATAGCTCGATATCAAATTCGTGTGCTTCATAAATTTTTTTTGCAAATTTTTCGGATTTTGAAATTTATATAAACCTCTCTCCATATATATTATCCGTTCAGCCGTTTTATTTTATATATATAGTAAATGGTGTACCAAAATCCCTATATATCTTTAGATTTGCATGAAATTTTGCACATCCCAATGATTTATGTCTACAATGATGTGTGTTAAGTTTCCTGAAAATCGGTCCATATTTAGATATAGCTCCCATATATATTTTCGTCCGATTTAAAGTAAATGATGTACCAAGGGTCCTATATATCTTTCGATTTGCACGAAATTTGGCACAGCGTACTGAATTAGGTCTAGAATGATGTTTCGCCCGATTTTAAGTAAATGGTTCAGCAAAGACCCAAAGGTAGGCCTTTTGCTACAAAATTTTGCACTATGTTTTGAAGTTAATATAACCTAGCGTGTGGAAAATTTTAAAATCGGTTCAGATTTCAACATGTTTATGGATCCATGTTCATGTTAATGGTCCTTCAAAAATTCGACGTTTGTTAGGATTTATCTGTTGAATATGGCCAAAGTGGTGAAGGGTATCATATAGTTGGCCCCGGTCCGACTTTACTACTTTCCTCTGGTTTAAAAATATTTTTTTACTAAGCTCGAAAAAAACTGGCTTTTATCACAGAATTTTCTTTATATTCGTATTAATTTTTTTTGAGTTCCAAAGCGCCTAAAAGTATGCACTAAACTTTTGTTATTAAGGGAATGCCTATATTTTCATTCATTTATTTATTTTTTTTTTTGTAATATTTTTAAATAAATTTCGAAACAATGTATCCTCCTTTTTTTATCCGTTACTGCAGTTGCCTGCATGTCCTGCAATAAACTGAATAGGAATTTCCCTCAACGGTCCTTGCCACCGGACTGGTATTATCGACATTTGTTTCATATTTCAAAACGTTTCAAAGTGTGGACGATTTGGGTACGAAAAAAAAACTGAACACTTTTCAAACACCACTTCTGCTCTCTTCTCCGTTTCTCTGCCAACTTCGAGTTATGAAGCAGCAGGGACTGTGGCGGCGGCGCCTGTGCCACAGAGTACAATGAACCCCAACCCTTAAAAATGTTGTGGTTAGACACACATTTCAGCAGCAGGTTTTTCTACCAATGGCAAGCTTGTTGAATAAGCCAACAAAAATCGGGTAGCAGTAGTAAAAATTGAAAGAAAAAGAGAGGAGAATGAAACCCAACAACAACAACAAACATGCTCTGTTACCAAGAACCCTAGATTTCGTAGGCACCAACAACAACAAATTAAGGACATAATGAAATGTTGGCTGTAGCATATTCCGTTTGTACATGTGTATGGATGCCCTAAAATGTTGTTGGTGTTAGTGGTTAGTGTTTCGATTTTGGCCGAAAAGAAGAAGGATTTTTTTTATGCCATGCTGTAGGTGCTGGCTTCACTTGCTATCTCATTCTGACATGCAGAGGAAAGGACTTGAGGAACAAGACACAATTTTCTTAACCAATGGAGAGAAAATGTGAAGCAGTTGTTGGTAACATGTTGGCAGCCAGGTCCTTCCATTCTAATATTTAATATATATATTTATGTATATATACATATATATATTTTTATATATGTATGTATATTGATATCCTTGTAATGGTATGTGTAGGTTTCTTACAGATTTTTTTTTGCGTTTTATCATAAAGCCTCATAAATTTATTATTAGTTTGCTATTCTCCAAAGATGGCCGGAGTTCTAGGAAAACATTTCTTCGTTGTTTTTTTTTTCTTCGAATGGGAATGCAGGACAAATATTAAATTATTGGGAAATGTTTTAAGAAAATTAAATAGATTCAAAATTATTAATGAAATATGTTTCCAAGCTTGAAAAATAGTATTGGGGGCTTTACAAATAGTTCTTAGAGTCTAGTTATAGGCCTGGATTTTTTAAAAATATTTTTTAGAGTCCAAACAAGGCGTGGGCTTTTCAGAAATATATATCAAGTCCAAAAAATAGGCGTGGTTCGCTTTTATATGCTTTCTGGGCTGGGGCATCTTCATCCATTCTCACAACATGACCTAGCCAAAGTAGTCGCTGCAGCTCAATACGTCTAACAATGTCGATGTCCGAGAATGGCTGGAACAACTCATAATTAATTCGACGGCGATATACACCGTCAACGCAGAACGGCCCTTAGATCTTTCGAAGAATTTTTCTCTCAAACACTCCAAGAGCTGCCTCATCTGCTTGCGCAACTACCCATGCCTCAGATCCGTATAACAGCACGGGTAGTATCAGCGTCTTGTAGAGTGTGAGTTTGGTCTGGTGGGAGGTGGCCCTGTTTCTAAACTGCTTACTTAGACCATAGTAGCATCGGTTGGCCAATCACTATCCTTCTCCGAATTTCAAAACTGATGTCATTCGTTTTGTTTATGGCGGCGGTACCAAGGTATATAAAATCTTTGACTACCTCGAAGCACGGGTAGTATCAGCGTCTTGTAGAGTGTGAGTTTTGTTTGGCGGGAGGTGGCCCTGTTTCTAAACTGCTTACTTAGACCATAGTAGCATCGGTTGGCCATCACTATCCTTCTCCGAATTTCAAAACTGATGTCATTCGTTTTGTTTATGGCGGTATCTTCTTTGACTACCTCGAAGTTGTAGTTCTCTAGTTCCACAGTTGGTCCGAGTCTACTGGACGTCTTTCGCCTTGATACCATCAGTTTGGTCTTTTCGGCGTTTACTGCCAGACCCACTTTTTCAGACTCCTTCTCAATTTCAGTTCAAAGGTGGCTGTTACCGCTCTCAATGTTCGACCCATTATATCGATGTCATCGGCGGCGTGGGCGAGTAACATGTGTTGGTTGGTGTACAGAGTGCTATTTCTGTTCACATTTGCCTCTCGTATGACCTTTTCCAGCAGGATGAAAAAAAGATCACACGACAAACTATCACCTTGTCTGAATCCTCGTTCGGTATCAAAGGGCTTCGAGAGATCATTTCCAACTTTAACTGCTGATCTTGTGCCAGTTAAAGTTCTCCTGCATAGCCATATTAATTTTGCAGAAATGCCAAACGCAGACATGACGTTATACACCTCTGAACGGATAGGGCTGTCGAATGCGTCTTTATAGTCGACGAATAGGTGGATGTGTGTCGATGTGTTTTTTGTGGGTTTTTTCCAGGATTTGACGCAGAGTGAAAATCTGGTCAATGACGGATTTGCCAGGTCTGAAGCCGCATTGGTGTGGTCAAATAATGTCATTGACCATTGGCTTCAGTCGTTCACACAGCACCCTAGATAGCACTTTATATGCGATGGGAAGGAGACTTCTTCCTCTATAGTTGGCACATATCGTGTTGTCTCCTTTTTTGTGCACGGGACACAGGATGCTGAGGGGCCAATCATTGGGCATGCATTCTTCTAGCCAAATTTTACTAATCACCTGGTACATGCTCCTTACCAGCATCTGATCACCAGTCTTGAATAGTTCGGTTTGTAATCCATCGGCATATGCTGCTTTATTATTCTTCAGCCGATTGATTGCTATTGTGACTTCATCTTGGCTAGGTGGTATACACTCTATAGCGTCATATATTATTGGTTCTGGGGTATCCTCTTCAACGCTACTATTTGATAGCAGCAGTTTTTCAAAATGCTCCTTGCAGATCCTGTCGTATCTGTCACCAGGTTTCTTTCTTTATCTCTACAGGAGGATGTGCCTGCACCAAAGCCTTCGGTTTGGTGTTTTACCCGTTGGTAGAATTTTCGGACTTCATTCTGACTCCTGTACATCTCGATTTGCTCACGCTCACGTTTTTCTTGTTCTTTCTTCTTTTTTTTTCTGAAAATACGTTTTTCCTCTCTCCTTTTCCTACCGATAGTTCTCCATCGCATTACGTGTTGCTACTGTCCGCAGGGTTGCCCTATATGCTGCGTTTTTCATATCAGTAGCATTACGACACTCCTGATCGTACCACGGATTTCTTGATGGTGATCTTTGGTACCCAAGTTTTGCTTTTGCAGCAGTATGTAGGGAGTGGGCAATGTTCAGCCATTGTGCTTCTATATTATTATCGGGACAAGGGGTGCTTTCGTCAAGCAGTTTGGTAAGTTGAGCGGAGTAGGCTTCAGCTATCTGTTGTGTTTGCAGCTTTTCGACGTCAAATTTCCGTGCGACATTAGATCGCACCTTTGCTGCTACATTAAGACGGGTGCGTACCTTGGCTGCCGCAAGGTAATGGTCCGAATCGATATTCGCTCCTTGGATCGATCGGACGTGTAACATACTGGATGAATGCCTTCCGTCTATCACAACATGATCGATTTGATTTCTCGTTGTTCGATCGGGAGAAATCCAAGTGGCCTTGTGTATATCGAGATGCTTGAATCTGGTGCTGCAACTACCATGTTTTTTTTTTTTTGCTGCCGCGAAGTCAATCAACCGTTGTCCTATGGTTCTTCATGGATGCTGAATTTTCCGTCGGTGGGGTCAAAGAAATTTTCCCTTCCGATTTTTGCATTAAAATCTCCTAGCAGAATTTTAATGTCATGGCCGGGGCAGCGACCATATGCTGTTTCTATCCGCTCATAAAATATGTCATTGGTCTGTTCATCTTTATGTTCGGTCGGAGCATGGGCGCAAATAAGACTGATATAGAAGAACTTCGCTTTTATACGGATTATAGCAATTCGCTCATCTACATAAATCCGCAACCAAATTCATGTCTGGTTTCATGCCGGCTGATTTACTTACGCCTGTCCCTTCCCATCGCATTTCCTGTAAGGCAATAATATCGGCTTTGTACTTCTTGAGTACATCCGCCAAAGCGAACACTGCGTCTGTTGTGTACAACGTGCTCACATTCCAAGTGCAGATTCACAGATCGTGGTCCTTTATACGTATGTGGGGGTCGTCTACATTAGAAGGGTTTGGTTTTCCTTTTCTTTGCTTTTTCATAGTAGGAGGGGTTTTCCGAGAGTGGGCAACTAACCCGACGCCTCAATCCATTTTTTTGTCATTCCGTTTGTAACTCATCGGCATATTCATTTCCGACCCTATAAAGTATATATATTCTTGATCAGGATCAAATTCTAAGACGATCTAGCCATGTCCATCCGTCCGTCTGTCCGTGCGTCTGTTGTAATCTTCTAAAGAAATTGAGATAGGGTGCTGAAATTTGGCATAGGGTTGTCTTTTGTCTGCAGGATGGGATATATCGGTCGACGTTTAGGCATAGCTCCCATATAAGGTACCCCCCAATTTTCGGTATTTTGGGGTTCTTGACCGTGTTTTTCAACCGAATTCGCTGAAATTTGGTACGTTGGGTTCTTATTGGGTACTAAATGTCTCCACAAAAAATTATGAGTATAGGTCTACTTTTTCTGGTAGCCCCCATATAACAGCACCTTCTAACTTTCAGTATTTTGGGGGTTTTGATCGTATTTTTACATCGAATTGGCTGTAATTTAGTATTTTGAGTTCTTAATAGGTACCAAATTTTTCCACAAAAAAATATGAATATATGTCCATTTTTTCGGGTAGCCCCCATATAAGGGTACCCCCAATATTCGGTATTTTGGGGTTCTTGAGCGCGTTTTTCCACCGAATTCGCTGCAATTTGGTATTTTGTAGTCGTATATGGTAACAAATCTCCCTACCAAAAATTATTTATATTCGCCCCCTTTTTTGGGGTAGTCCCCATATAACCCCCTTTTTTATATTAACATAGTTAGCTAATTTGTTCCGCGTTTTGGGTTTGGTTCTAAGAGTCTGTCGTAATCATTTAACCTGCGGAGGGTATCGTGATAAAGTTAGAACGTAAGGTTCGATAATGAACTATAGCACCTGGGAGTGGACCGATAGTCCACATTTTCGAACCTGAACTAAGTTTGGAAGAATAATAAGGTAGGCACAGGTTGGATGAAATCAACATTTTCTGGAACATGGTTCACATTAGAAATGTCGGTATAGGTCCACTTTTTGATATTTTCTCTACATTTTAATTTCAACTACCTTTAGTATATCTATGGTGGAGGGTATCCAAAGTTCGGCCCGGCCGAACTTAACGCTTTTTCACTTGTTTTATAGTTCTTATGGTTGAACTCGCGGCACTTATTAGTTCACTATTTCATCGAGTGAAGAAAATATGTACCCCAGGTGGCACCGCGGGGAGGTCAGTGTCCACAATTGAGATGAAAGAGGGACCAATATAAGCCTGGACTTTGCCATGTTAAAGCCAATCAGAGCCGTTGCTTGGTATCTATCATCCCCTACGCTACCCCAGAAATATTTATCAAGTCCAAAAAATAGGCGTTTGCTTTTCATAAATATTTATCAAATCCCAAAAATAGGCGTGGGCTTTTCAGAAATATTTATCAAGTCCAAAAAATAGGAGTGGACTTGTCATAAATATTTTTAAGAGCATATTTATAGGCGTGAATGGCCTACTTAGGCGTGAGATTTGCGGAAATATTTTAAGAGCATAGTTATAGGCGTAGATTTGATAAAATATGTTTTCCAGGCCAAGTTATAGACGAGAATTTTATAATAAAAATATTTTTTCAAAATACTTAAAGGCGTTCATTTCTTACAGAATATTTTCAATAACCTTCAGATTTTTTTAAAAAAAAATTTTCAGGAGCCAAAATATCTCCTGAATTTTTAAATAAATTATTTTTTATTCCTCTAAACCTCTCCAAGTCCATTGCCAATTTATTGTCTTCATTATTAAGTTTTTTTTCCCATACTACTAGAGGGAGATTAATTTGTTCAGATTAAAACCTATTAGCCGTGTAACGAACAAAAGACAACAGAACAAAACGTTCTCACAAAAACAATTCCGAAGGCGTTACCCGAAAATGTTCCCAATAACAATAATTATTGGCAATAATCAGCTACTGAAACTATTAATAACTTCATTGAAACCAAACAAAGAAGAAGAAGAAGCGAACAAAAAAACACAATATCCTTTTTTGTAAGGATTCGCGTTTTGCAAAAAAAAATCCACACATGCACACACACACACATTAATGCACTCAGCAACCAACAACAACAAAAAGGACAATAGGTATTATGACACACTTTTTTCCTTGATGGTAGGCATTCACCCGGCAATGATAAGGGTTGGGCGTGATTAATCCATATACAAATAAGAAGGACATAAAAATCGGTACTCACACACACACACACACTCGCTCTCCCTTTATGGTGGCACATGAATTGAAAAAGTAGAACAAGTAGAGCAGTGCGCCACCAGTCAGCCAACCAGCCCCGGAACGTTAGCTGATGAGAAGATAACAACACGTGTCATGTAAAGTCACGTGTCCTACCATGCCATACTCTTCGCCTCCTCCTCCTCCTGCTCCTGCCAGGAAGACAAACAAAATTACGTGTATATGTGTTTGTCTATCTGATCTAATCTGATAAATGTGGCGAATTTTTTCAAACGCAATTTCACCTTTTTCCCAGCTTCCTCGTTTTTCCAAATAAAGACGTCCGTCCGTAGGATAATAGAGTCGTTCGGCGGGGCGGAAATATTGGTTGCAGTTTTGTTGTTGTTTTTTTGCATAACAACAACTAGAAGCTACCAACAATAAAGTGGGCGTTTAAAGCGTTAATGATCACGGTTTTTGGTAAATGAATTGGCTTCTGTTGGAAAATCGAAAGAGGGGTAAAGGACGAAATGTTTAAGGCGGTTTAACGCCGACCTACACCCGGAAGCCACTTGTTTGATTTTCCCAGGCTATTTGCAGGCGCACAAGGGGGACTATGCTATTGGTGACATCGAACGGAAATTAATCAGGATATAATTGATTTACATGACATATCGCATACTGCAGAAATGGAGGCCAGGACACCCTGATCCATCATAAGAAAGATGTTTTTGAATGTAATATTTTCAAGGCCTCTTTTTTAAAGAATATTTTTTGCAAGGACCTGTATGAGGCGTGGATTTTGAAAGAATATTTTTTGCTAGGACCTGTATGAGGCGTGGACGTTTTAAAGAATATTTTTTCCAAGGACCTGTATGAGGCGTGAAAGTTTTAAATAATATTTTTTTTTTAAGGACCTGTATGAGGCGTGGACGTTTTAAAGAATATTTTTTGCAAGGACCTGTATGAGGCGTGGATTTTAAAATGAATATTTTTTCCAAGGACCTGTATGAGGCGTGGACGTTTTAAAAAATATTTTTTGCAAGGACCTGTACGAGACATGGATTTTTAAAGAATATTTTTTGCAAGGACCTGTATGAGGCGTGGATTTTTAAAGAATATTTTTTGCAAGGACCTGTATGAGGCGTGGATTTTAAAGAATTTTTTTCAAGGACCTGTATGAGTCGTGGATTTTTCAGGAATATTTTTTCCAAGGACATGTATGAGGCGAGAATTTTTAAAGAATATTTTTTGCAAGGACATGTATGAGGCGTGGAGCTTGGATTTTTAAAGAATATTTTATGAGGCGGGGATTTTTAAAGAATATTTTTTGCAAGGACCTGTATGAGGCGTGGATTTTTAAAGAATATTTTTTGCAAGGATCTGTATGAGGCGTGGATTTTTAAAGAATATTTTTTCCCAAGGACCTGTATGAGGCTTGGATTTTTAAACATATTTTTTTCCAAGGACCTGTATGAGGCGTAGATTTTAAAATGAATATTTTTTCCAAGGACCTGTATGAGGCGTGGATTTCAAAAGAATATTTTACAAGGACCTGTATGAGGCGTGGATTTTTAAAGAATATTTTTTGCAAGGACCTGTATGAGGCGTGGAGCTTGGATTTTTAAAGAATATTTTTTCCAAGGACCTGTATGAGGCCTGGACGAATTAAAGAATATTTTTTGCAAGGACCTGTATGAGGCGTGGAGCTTGGATTTTTAAAGAATATTTTTTCCAAGGACCTGTATGAGGCGTGGACGTTTTAAAGAATATGTTTTCCAAGGACCTGTATGAGGCGTGGATTTTTAAAGAATATTTTTTTCAAGGACCTGTATGAGGCGTGGATTTTTAAAAAATATTTTTTCCAAGGACCTGTATGAGGCGTGGACGTTTTTAAAGAATATTTTTTCCAAGGACCTGTATGAGGCGTGGATTTTTAAAGTATTTTTTCCGAGGACCTGTGCGAGGCGTGGATTTTTAAAGAATATTTTTTCCAAGGACCTGTAGGAGGCGTGGATTTTTAAAGAATATTTTTTCCAAGGACCTGTAGGAGGTGTGGATTTTTAAATAATATTTTTTTTTCGAAGGACCTTTATGAGGCGTGGATTTTTAAAAAATATTTTTTCCAAGGACCTGTATGAGGCGTGGATTTTTAAAGAATATTTTTTTCAAGGACCTGTATGAGGCGTTTTTTTTAAGAATATTTTTTGCAAGGACCTGTGCGAGGCGTGGATTTTTAAAGAATATTTTTTGCAAGGACTTGTATGAGGACAGGATTTTTAAAGAATATTTTTTCCAAGGACCTGTATGAGGGGTGGATTTTTAAAAAATATTTTTTCCAAGGACCTGTATGAGGCGTGGATTTTTAAAAAATATTTTTTCCAAGGACCTGTATGAGGCATGGATTTTTAAAGAATATTTTTTGCAAGGACCTGTATGAGGCTTGGACGTTTTAAAGAATATTTTTTTCAAGGACCTGCATGAGGCTTGGATTTTTAAAGAATTTTTTTTTCAAGTACCTGTATGAGGCGTGGACGTTTTAAAGAATATTTTTTTCCAGGACTTGTATGAGGCGTGGACGTTTTAAGGAATATTTTTTACAAGGACCTGTATGAGGAGTGGACGTTTTAAAGACCTTCCATCACAGCTTATTTCCATAGACATCCTCTGGCTCTTCAGGTCATCTACAAAGATTCCCTGGCTCTTCAGCTTCAGAGACATTCTCGTTTTTAATTCAAATCGAAATGTGTCCACCTTAAATTTCGTTCGGCAAAGTTAATTTGCTTACTGTAAGGAAATTTCCATCTGCACACACACACACACATACATATGTATATGTAGGTATGTTTATCAATGTTTTTGTTTGACAATTCCGAAAGATATCCTTTTTGTGTTTTTGATGTGGACTGTGTGTGAGCTGCAAAGGGACCATAAGTGACAAACCCATATCCTTTGATTAGGGTTGTGGTTAGAACAGAGGTCACACAAAAGCAGCAGCAACAACAACGAAATCAAATCCCACAAGTAACAACAAAAATAGTCAACGTTATGGAATCCTTAAATAAAAAAAACACAGACTCACACACACACACACATGCACACACCAATTGCCGAACATTCTCCCAGCCAACTTGTCAATATTGTGTCCAGCTAAGCTAATTCGGAAACTTCATTTAACGTCTCTGAAGGGCACCCAAGGTAATGGTTATGAGGCCATTGAAAACATTACCAAAAACATTCCAAATGAAATAATCTTCGTTCGAAGATGCAACAACGACGTTCGACAATTGTCAACACATCTGCGAAATTTCGATTTGTGTTCGTCGTTCGATTTCGGGGTTTTTTTTTTTGCAATCAAAAGATTATTAAACTACATGGCACCTTTATGATGTCATTCAAGCAATTCTAGCTAGGCCATAATGGCCCAACGAAATGTTCTAGAATAAGGCATTCAATGGTCTTTCCGATTGCCAATCGAAGGCTTATGCGGCAATTAGATTGTCGGTGTGAATTGTGAAAAAATTGCTTCCTAAGCAATTGAAATTGCCAACGACGAATTTTTAATTAGTTCCATGAGGCCGAGATGGAAATTTATGTTATGACACCTGCTGTGAGATGTTCCTCTTTTTTGGAAGGAGGGTTAGTTGGGAAACGAAAGCGAAGTTAAAGGGGTGTTAGGAAGATTTTTGTAGATGAAATTCAATCGGAAATAAAAATATGTTTCTTCAAGGACTATCAGATCAGAATTTATTTGAGAGTATTTAAAAAAAATCAGTAATGAAAGTAGTAAAGTCGGACTGGGCCGACTATATGATACCCTTCACCACTTTGGATATATTATAAATATGTATCCTATCAAACATCGCCTTTTCGAAGGAACATTGACTTATCTATGTGATCTATGTTTAAATCTAAACCGATTTAGACCTAATTCAGTAAGCTATTCCAAGTTTCGTGGAAATCGAAACATATACAGGGACTTTGGTGCACCATTTACCTAAAATCGGGCGAATCTATATATGGGGGCTATATATAAATCTGAACCGATTTTCACGAAACTCGTCACACATCATTCTAGATTAAATTCAGTACGCTATGCAGAAATTCGTGTAAATCGAAACATTTACAGGAACCTTGGTGCACTATTTACCTAAAATCGGGCGAAAATATATATATGGCAGCTATATCCAAATTTGAACCGATTTTCACGACACACATCATTCACTTGACACACATCATTTTAGACTTAATTCAATACGCTATGCAAAATTCGTGCAAATCGAATGATATATAGGGACTTTGGTGCACTATTTACCTAAAATCGGGCGAATCTATATATGGGAGGTATATCTAAATCTGAACCGATTTTCACGAAACTTAACACACGTCATTCTAGAACTAATTCAGTAAACTATTCCAAATTTCGTGCAAATCGAAAGATATATAGGACCTTGGTGCACCATTTACCTAAAATCGGTCGAAGCTATATATGGGAGCTATATCTAAATCTGAACCGATTTTCACGAAACTTGGCACACATCATTTTAGACTTAATTCAATACGCTATGCAAAATTCGTGCAAATCGAATGATATATAGGGACTTTTGTGCACTATTTACCTAAAATCGGGCGAATCTATATATGGGAGGTATATCTAAATCTGAACCGATTTTCACGAAACTTAACACACATCGTTCTATTCTTAATTCAGTCTTAGGATAGGCCTTAAAAAATATTCCTTTAAAAATCCACGCCTTAGGATAGGCCTTGAAAAATATTCTTTTAAAAATCTACGCCTTAGGATAGGCCTTGAAAAATATTCTTTGCAAAATCCACGCTTTAAGATAGGCCTTGAAAGATATTCTTTACAAAATCCACGCCTTAGGATAGGCCTTGAAAAATATTCTTTTAAAAATCCACGCCTTAGGATAGGCCTTGAAAAATATTCTTTTAAAAATCCACGCCTTAGGATAGGCCTTGAAAAATATTCTTTTAAAAATCCACTCCTTGTGATGGCCCTTGAAAAATATTCTTTTAAAAATCTACGCCTTAGGATAGGCCTTGAAAAATATTCTTTACAAAATCCACACCATAGGATAGGTCTTGAAAAATATTCTTTTAAAAATTTTCGCCTTAGGATAGGACTTGAAAAATATTCTTTTAAAAATCCACGCCTTAGGATAGGCCTTGAAAAATATTCTTTTAAAAATCTACGCCTTAGGATAGGCCTTGAAAAATATTCTTTTAAAAATCTACGCCTTAGGATAGGCCTTGAAAAATATTCTATTAAAAATCTACGCCTTGAAAAATATTCTTTTAAAAATCTACGCCTTAGGATAGGCCTTGAAAAATATTCTTTAATAAATCCACGCCTTGGGATAGACCTTGAAAAATATTCTTTACGAAATCCTTGAAAAATATTTTCACACATAGGAAGAGGATTTAGAAACTATTTTTAAAAAATTCACGGCTTTTACGCCTATGACTAGGCTTTAAGAGTAGGATTGGAAATATAATATCCTCGGTTGAGAATAGGTCTGAACAAATATTTTCAAAAAATCCCCGCTTATGAACAGGCTTTTAAATTTTTTTTTTTGTTTTTTTTTTTTAATATCATTTCCTATATCAGACCTGGAAACAATTTCCATTCAATTCCTTAAATGAAATGTTTGTATGCATTTTATTTATTAGCCCCTAAAAGTATGCACCACACATTAAATACAATTTCTATTGGACACCTTTTGTAGTTCCAATTTCGATATTAAATAATTGTTTGTATATTTGCATATAAATCATTATCGATTATGTTTGTTTTTTCAAATTACAAAAATCAAACGTACAAGTTCAGCTATAATTTGACCTCTAGCTAAACAAATCGCTCTCCCCTTGCCCTCTAAGCCCCGCCGCAAATGTAATTTTCAATCAAAAATAATTTACATTTGAAATGGTACATTTCAATTTATTTATGATGTTGATTATGGTCATTAATTGTTGGTCAATTTAAAAATGGCATTTGAAAAAAAATCACTTGGATGGGATTGGGTGGCAAATCCGCCCTCATCTAATCTGAATAAGTGTTAGGAAGGAGGGGGTAGAGGAAGATCTTGTTATTGGAAATATTATGTAGGTGTGTGCATGTGTATGTGTCCTGCAATAATTTAGAGGATATTCAAATGCAATTGTTGATGAAGTTGTTGTTGTTGTTGCTGCTGTTGCCATTGTTGTTCTTGTCATGCCAACTGACAGGCGGAAATGTTTTGAAATGTGCCAAGGATGGAGTTTAGGCAGCACTTAGGCAATAAATGGGGTACAAATTCAGTGGAAAGAAGGGGTTAAATAGATTAGTCATCAATTATGCAAAATACTCGTAAATCAGCGTAGATGCGTACAGGTCACATACAAACACACACATACCAAACGCATTTTCATTCTACTCTGCTCCATTCGAAATGAGCTGGCAGAATGTGGAGGTACATACACGAGGTGGGCTAAGAGGGCTCAGCATGATGGGGGGAGATGTGTTGCCTATGTTCATGATTGAATGTTTGTGCTTACTAAATTATTTGAAATGCGCAATGCAGTATCTAAGTACAAAACGATTTGTGAAAAAATAGCTATTTTCGATATTGAAGTATAATAGGTGGGTTTTATCGAAACAAAATGTTAAATAATATTTTTCAAGGCCTATCCCAAGGCGTGCAGTTTTTAAAGAATATTTTTCAAAGCCTATCCCAAGGCGTGGATTTATTAAAGAATATTTTCCAAGGGCCAACTGAGGCGTGGATTTATTAAAGAATATTTTTCAAGGGCCAACAGAGGCGTGGATTTATTAAAGAATATTTTCCAAGGGCCAACTGAGGCGTGGATTTATTAAAGAATATTTTTCAAGGGCAAACCTATCCCAGGCGTGGATTTATTAAAGAATATTTTTCAAGGGCCAACTGAGGCGTGGATTTATTAAAGAATATTTTTCAAGGTCCAACTGAGGCGTGGATTTATTAAAGAATATTTTTCAAGGGCCAACTGAGGCGTGGATTTATTAAAGAACATTTTTCAAGGGCCAACTGAGGCGTGGATTTATTAAAGAATATTTTTCAAGGCCTATCCCAAGGCGTGGATTTATTAAAGAATATTTTTCAAGGCCTATCCCAAGGCGTGGATTTATTAAAGAATATTTTTCAAGGCCTATCCCAAGGCGTGGATTTTTTAAAGAACAATTTTCAAGGCCTATCCTAAGGCGTGGATTTTTTAAAGAATATTTCTCAAAGCCTATCCCAAGGCGTGGATTTATTAAAAAATATTTTTCAAGGCCTATCCCAAGGCGTGGATTTATTAAAGAATATTTTTCTAAGTACTTACAAAAAATCCACCTATTATTTTACTACTACATTTACCCACATTTACATAAGTTTTATGCACACACCAACACATCACTCCAGCTGTCTGTCTGTGTATTTGTTGCCCTCTCAATCAAAATGCTTACATGTTACAATTCGTTCGCTCGTTCGTTCGTTTATTTATCTATTATGCTAGACACGTTGTACATTTTCTATTAGAATTCATGTTTCGCAATTCGCTTAGCATTTGATTTGTTAGTGGCTCATACTTCAAATGCAACAACAACTACAACAAAATTGAACCAATCAATTCTTGTTACACGTTTTTAGTTCTATTTTTGTTTCTATTTTCATTTCTAGTTTTATTATCAGTATTTCTATTGCGGAGTATGTAATGTAGGGCTTTAGGGGGGGAATAATTTTTTTAAGGGAAATTATTTGATGAAAGATTTAGGTAGAGAGGATTACTAATTTTTAAGCATGTGAAAATAATTTTTATTAGTGTCAAATGAGATCGAAGCGCCTAAAAGTATGCAAGGCCTATAAACAGGCGTGGATTTTAAAAAAAAATATTTGTTCAAGGCCTATAAACAGGCATGGGGGTGACGTAGGCGATGATAGATACCAAGCAACGGCTCTGATTGGTTTTTACATGGCGAAGTCCAGGCTTACCTCGGTCCCTCTGTCATCTCAATTGTGGACACTGATCTCCCCGCGGTGCCTCCTGGGGTAGCTATTTTCATCACCCGTTGAAATAATGAGCTGATATGTGCCGCGAGTTCACCCATAAGAACTATAAAAATTTGGGTTGAGGCGTCGGTTTAGTTGCCCACACTCGAAAACCCCCTCTTACTATGAAAAAACAAAAACAAAAAAAAAAATAAAACAAAACCCTCCCAATGTTGACGACCCCCGCAAACGTATAAAGGACCCCGATCTGCGAATCTGCACTTGGAATGTGCGCACGTTGTACAGAACAGGCGCAGTTTACGCCTTGGCGGATATACTCAAGAAGTACAAAGCCCATATTATTGCCTTACAGGAAATGCGATGGAAAGGGACTGGGGCGTAAGTAAATCAGATGATTACGCCATGTATTATAGCTACCATGAAACGAGACAGGAATTTGGCTGCGGATTTAGGAGAATTTAGAATTTAGGAGAATAAAAGACCTCGTCTCCAGATTCACTCCAGTAGATGAGCGAATTGCTATAATCCGTATAAAAGCGAAGTTCTTCTATATCAGTCTTATTTGCGCCCATGCTCCGTCGGAAGACAAAGATGAACAGACCAAAGACATTTTTTACAAGCGCCAAGAAGCTGAATATGACCACTGTCCTGCTAGAAGATTTTAATGCAAAGGGAAAATATTTTTGGTCCCCCCGTCGGAAAATTCAGCCTCCATAAAGAAACATCCGACAACGGCATGAGGTTGATTGACTTCGTGGCAGCAAAAAACATGGTAGTTAGCAGCACCAGATTCAAGCATCTCGATATATACAAGGCCACTTGTATTTCTCCTGATCAAGCAACGAGAACTCAAATGGACCCTGTTGTGATAGACGGAAGGCATTCGTCCAGTGTTTTAGACGTTCGATCGATTCGGACCATTAATTTGTAACAGTCAAGGTTCGCATTCGCCTTAATGTTGCCGCAAAGGTGCGATCTAACACAACACGGAAACTCGAAGCCCAAAAGCTGCAAACACAACAGTAGCCGAGGCCTACTCCGCTCAACTTACCCACATGCCTGACGACAGCACTTCTTGTCCCGATAATAATATAAAAGCACAGTGGCAGAGAATTGCCCACTCCCTACAAACTGCAGCAAAAGCAACACTTGGGCACCGATCAGGAGTGTCGTAATGCTGCTGATATGAAAAACACAGCGTATAGGGCAACCCTGTGGACAGTAGCAACACGCAATTCGATGGAAAACTATCTGGAGAAAAGGAGAGAGGAGAAACGTATTTTCAGAAAAAAGAAGTAAGAGCAAGAAAAACGTAAGCGTGAGCGTGACCAAATCGAGATGTACAGGAGTCAGAATGAAGTCCGAAAAACTCCAAACCGAAGGCTATGGTGCAGATACATCCTCCTGTAGATATGAAGAAGGAAACCTGGTGACAGATACAGACAGCGTGCTGAGGATCTGGAAGGAGTATTTTGAAAAACGTCTGGTATCAAATAGTGGCTGTGAAGAGGATACCCCAGAACCAATAATAGATGCCAGTATAGAGTGTATACCACCTAGCCAAAATGAAATCCGAAGAGAAATCAATCGGCTGAAGAATAATAAAGCAGCAGGTGCCGATGGATTACAAGCCGAACTATTCAAGACTGGTGGTCAGATGCTGGTAAGGAGCATGTACCAGCTGATTAGTACAATTTGGCTAGAGGAATGAATGTCCAATGATTGGAACCTCAGCATCCTGTGTCCCGTGCACAAAGCAAAGGAGACAAAACAATATGTGCCAACTATAGAGGAATAAGTCTCCTTCCCATCGCATATAAAGTGCTATCCAGCGTACTGTGTGAACGACTGAAGCCCATGGTCAAAGACATTATTGGACCATACCAATGCGGCTTCAAACCTGGCAAATCCACAATTGACCAGATTTTTACTCTGCGCCAAATCCTGGTAAAAACCCACGAAAACACATCGACACATTCCACCTATTCGTCGACTATAAAGCCGCATTCGACAGTCCTATCCGTTCAGAGGTGTTTAAAGACGTGTCTGCGTTTGGCATTCCTGCAAAATTAATTCGGCTATGTAGGATAACTATAACTGGCACAAGATCAGCAGTTAAAATCGGAAAGGACCTCTCGGAGCCCTTTTAATACCGAACGAGGATTCAGACAAGGTGACAGTTTGTCGTGTGATCTTTTTTTCATCCTGCTGGAAAAGGTCATACGAGATGCAAAGGTGAACAGAAATGGCACTCTGTACACCAAACACGACATGGTACTCGCCTACGCTGATGACATCGACATAATGGGTCGAACACTGAGAGCGGTAACAGCCACTTTTGAACTGAAATTGAGAAGGAGTCTGCCAAAATGGGTCTGGCAGTAGACGGTGATAAGACCAAGCTGATGGCATCAACGCGCAAGACGTCCAGTATACTCGGACCAAGTGTCGAACTTGAAAACTACAGCTTCGAGGTAGTTAAAGATTTTATATACCTTGCTACCGCCATAAATAAAACGAATGACATCAGTTTTGAAATTCGGAGAAGGATTGTGTTGACCAACAGATGCTACTATGGTCTGAGCAAACAACTCAAAAGCAAGGCCACCTCCCAACAGACCAAACTCTGCAAGTCTGCAAGAGGCTGATACTACCCGTGCTATTATATGGATCTGAAGCATGGGTACTTACGCAAACAGATGAGGCAGCTCTTGGAGTGTTTGAGAGAAAAATTCTCTGAAATATCAATGGGCCGATCTGCGTTGACGGTGAATATCGCCGTCGAATGAACCATGAGTTGTACCAGCTATTCTCGGTCATTGACATTGTCAGACGTATTGAGCTGCAGCGACTACGTTGGCTAGGCCATGTTGTGAGAATGGATGAATGGATGCCCCAGCCCAGAAGGCATATAAAAGCGAACCAGCTGATGGCTCACGCAGAAGGGGAAGGCCACGAATAAGATGGAAAGGCCAACTGGAAGACAACATTGCCGAATATGGTCTTTCAAATTGGGAAAACTGCGCAAAAAACCGACGCTCCTGGAAAGCTTTTTAAAGATCGGCTTATGGAACGAATGTTCTGTCACAAGCCAGCTAAGTAAGTAAGTAAGTAATTGGCGTGGATTTTTGAAGCCTATTTATACGCGTGGATTTTTATGGAATATTTTTAAGGCATATTTTTAGGCGTTGGTTTTTGTATGGAATATTTTTAAGGCATATTTTTAGGCGTGGGTTTTTGTATGGAATATTTTTAAAGCCTATCGTGTTTTTTCGAAGCCTTTTTAAAATAGAAATTGCATTTTCCTCTAACAATCGGTTTTTTCTTTGATATATGGCCTATTTTCATGTTCGCAATCCCTAACCAGCCTATGCTCGATTATCCTACATCTAGCTCAGCCTCAGCTCATCACTCACGTCCTTAAATCGATAATTGTTTGCAACATCGAAATGCATTTTACGTTACGTTACAACATAACGTAAAACTTTTAGCCAAATTAAATGGCATTGTTTGTGTGTGTGTGTGTGTGTGGTGGCGTTTAAATGATTCGTGCCATGCCAACCCGGCAGCCAACGAAAATTAAGGCCTATGTAACTCCAACTCCAATAGAGAAAAAAACTGCACACATACACGTAAACTAGCTTTCAAATGCACTTATCATCTAAAACGCTTTGGCTAAGTCAAAATCATGTTTCTGTTTTTTTCTGACCCGGCATAATTAAATATGGACACATGTTAGCGCTGATATGTTCAACGTCATAGCCGAGGATTGGGTAAATGGGTTTCAAAGTGCCATTGTTGTTCTTTTTGTTGTTATTTCTTCCTTGTGATATAATCTGGTGCAACATCAGAAAGCTGACGGGATTTTTGATGATGATGCGATGCATTTGATGGCGTCTCTCTCTCTCGTTGGCGTCCTATGGGGAAATCAGCAGAAGCGGCAGCAGCATCAGTAAGACATAACTAAAATTTAATGATGAATGGCTAGATAGATGGCTGGCGGGATGCATGGCTTCAAAGGCGGTTAAAAATATGATGAAAGAAATAAACATTATGGAATTCAAGAAAGTGTCAGGAAAAAATTGTTTAATAAAAATTGCAATAAAGATAAAAAATTCTGTCTAAGGAGATTAAATTTGAAAAAAATGGGAGCAATAAGAAGTTACATGGAGGCATTTTAACTATATTAAAAGGATGCTAGATTGGAATTTTTTTAATTAGATCTTTGAAGGATCCACAGAGGATCACTCTTGGTCTAAATGTGACAGTTAGGCTGGATTTTTTGGAAATTCGTACTAGAACGGTACGAAAAGTACTAAAAAGTACTAAATGTGATACCATTTGTATTTGGCGAACCAGTAGAGCTAGAACTCTGAAATTTGGATTGAGGGTCACTGATGGAGTGTAGGATAGATGTAGCAAAGGGCTTTTTGGAAATTCGAACTATAACTATCCGAAAATGTACTAAATTAGGTACAATTCTGTAGCTTGTAAGTGTGAATTAAGATTGAGAAGTAGGGTCCATTTGCGCAAGAAGATTTGGCAGCTCTTGGGGAGTTTGAAAGAAAAATTCTCCGAAAGATCTACGGGCTGGTCTGCGTCGATGGTGAATATCGGCGTCGAATGAACCATGAGTAGTACCCGCTACAGATGCTGCTATGGTCTGAGGAAACAACTCAAAAGCAAAACCACCTACCGCCAAACCAAACTCACACTCTACAAGACGCTGATACTACCCGTGCTGTTATATGGATCTGAAGCATTTGTACTTGCGCAAGGTCTTGTGGTGTTTGAAAGAAAAAATTTCCGAAAGATCCATGGGACGATCTGCGTCGACGGTGAATATCGGTGTCGACTGAATCACGAGCTTTACAATTTATACGCAAACATCGACATAGTCAGTCGTATTGAGCTGCAGCGACTACGATGGCTAGGCCATGTTGTTCGAATGAATGAGAATGTCCCAGCTCAAAAGGCATATAAAAGCGAGCCTACTGATGGTTTCCGTAGAAGGGGAAGGCCACGAATTAGATGGAAAGACCAAGTTGAAAATAACATCTTGGAACGTGGTCTTCCGAATTGGTGGATTTGCGCACAAGACCGACGCGCTTGGAAATCTTTTTTAAGCTCGGCTTATGGAGAACCGTTCTGTAACAAGCCAGCTGCTAAGTAGGGTACATTTATGGAGATGGTTTTGAAAGCGTGTACCTATGTGTACGAAAAGTACTATATGGTACTATATTTGGTACAAATTTGATTTGGAGATACAAATCGAGCTAGAATCCTGAAAATTGATGGTAACATTACCGTCGGTGTGTAGGATTGGGATATGTACGTAGGTTTGGAAATTTTTTACTTATGTGTACGTAAAGTACTAAATCGTACAATAGAACCGATAGAGCTGGAACAATGACGTTTGGAGTTAGGATCATTCAGTTTAACAAATTAATAATTATTGCATACTAAATGGTACTAAATTTGGTACAATTTGAATTTTAGGTGAGCCAATGGAGCTAGAATCAGGATCACTGTTAAGATGTAAGATTGAATTATGTAGGAAGTTTTAGAAATTTGTACTAATGTGTACTAAATTTGGTACAATTTAAATTGTGGGTGAAGTGATAGAGTTGAAATACTTAAACATGGATCACTGTGGGGGTGCTGGTTTGGGGTATGTTGGAAGTTTTGGAAATCGGTACAACTATGTACTAAATTTGGTACAATTTGAATTACGGTTGCACCAATAGAGTTGGAATCCTGAAACTTGGATTTTGTATCACTGTGGGGACGTAGGATTTGGGTATGTAGGAAGTTTTGGAAATTGGTACAACTATGTACTAAATTTGGTACAATTTGAATTTCGGGTGCACTAATAGAGTTGGAATCCTTACACTTGGATTTGGTATCACTGTGGGGGTGTTGGTTTGGGGTAAGAAGGGGGTTCTGGAAATTCGTACTACTTTGTACTAAATTTGGTACAATTTGAATTGTGGGTGAACTGATAGAGTTGGAATTTTCAAACTTGGATTTGGGATGACTGTGGGGGCGTAGGATTTGGGTATGTAGGAAGTTTTGGAATTGGTACTAATGTGTACAAAATTTGGTACAATTTGAATTGTGGGTTCACCAATAGAGTAGGAATCCTGAAAATTGAATTTAGAATCACTGTGGGGGTGTTGGTTTGGGGTAAGAAGGGGGTTCTGGAAATTCGTACTATTTTGTACTAAATTTGGTACAATTTGAATTGTGGGTAAACCTATGAAGTTGGAATCCTGAAACTTGGGTTTAGAATCACTGTCGGTGTGTAGAATTAGGGTATTAAGGATGTTTTGGATATTCGCACTATTGTGTACTAAATTTGGTACAATTTACATTGTGGGTGAACCAATAAGTTGGAATTCTGAAATTTGAATTTGGAATCTTTTTGGGGGGTGTAGGATCGGGATATACATGAAGTTTTGTTGGATGGTTGAAAAGGGGATCTAATGGAAATAATGTGTGCTAAATGGAAAATGAAATTTGGTACTAAATAGTACTCAAATTTAATTTATGGTCGACATTAATGTGTGAATTGTTTTTTTCTGACATATGCAGTTTGCTGTGAAAATAAAATAATATGTTAATACATGTTTAAAAATTCCCTTCATTCGCTAACAAAGTTGCGGGCATATGCTAGTTTTTTTAATAAATCCACGCCTGCTGATAGGCCTTGAACATATTTTTTAATGAAAATTTAAAAAAAAAATCAAACCTTTTTTCACCTCATAATAATTTCTACTTGCCTGAAAGTATGCACCACACATATGATTAAAAATTTTATGCTTTTAAATCCAAAATTTTCTCTATTTTTCTAAAAGTTTATTTTAATTATAATCTACTTTTAAAAAGTTCCGCCCATAAAAAGGCTCCTTACAGCCTCCTGTATCATAAAATTAATTATAAACAGGTTCGTGTGGTTAATAAAAAAACCCCGACTCAGAAACAAAATTTCTTTTACAAAAATGGTCACATTTTTCTAATGAAAATGTACATTAATGTGTATCTAAAAATATACGTACTCACACCACAGAACACATACACACATATGTGTGTATGTATGTGTATATGAATGGACTTGATGTAGTCTCTCTAATAAACATCTGTTTGCAAACAAATGTCACGTATCTTGTGAAAAATATGCACACCAACACGCACACCGATATATGGGAGTAAGGATACGTGTGTGTGTGTGTTTGTGTCTCTGTGTGTTTATGCGGGTAATGTGTCACCAAGAAAAGGATACTTTTTTAATGGAAACGTTAATCATCTTTAACAGTTAATTCTAAGAGAGGCCACCACCACACATGTAGTCCTATGAACATGTTTGTATGGTATGTGTGTGAGTGTGTGTCTGTGTGAGGGAGACTGAAAGGGTTTTTGTTTTAAAAAGTCATTTATTTTGCCAATAGGGTGGGTCATTAGCAAGTAACATGTTTGAAATTAAGCCAGGACTAAAATGAGGCAACTCCTTTGGAGTTGTTGTTTTCCTGGAATACATATTTTAAAAATAATTTGCCTAAAAGTAGGCAGCACACATTTAATAATAATTATTTGATATCCTTTTTATATAATTTTTGTATTATAATTGAATTTTTGTAGTATTTTTAATATTGTAGTGTAACTTTTGCCACCCCCTGTAGCTTAGGAAATTTTAGATTATAACGCCTCACTCATTAGTTATTAATACTTTTAACCTTTATAAGCCATAACCATGCATATAAATACACATTTAATTGGGTAAGGACATTAAAGTATACTTCTTCACATTCGAGTTTCTCCGACTCCTTTACATAGGCAAGGAAAATTAACAAGCAGGACATAGGAAGGGACAGATTTCAAATTAAAACTTGATTGTTAAAGCAGGATTTATTTCTAAAGAATTTTTAGGCGTGGATTTATTAAAAATATGTTTCAAGGCCTATCCTAAGGCGTGGATTTTTAAAAGAATATTTTTCAAGGCCTATGCAAAGGCGTGGATTCTTAAAAGAATATTTTTCAAGGCCTATCCTAAGGCGTGGATTTTTAAAAGAATATTTTTCAAGGCCTATCCTAAGGCGTGGATTTTTAAAATTTTTAAAAGAATATTTTTCAAGGCCTATCCTAAGGCGTGGATTTTTAAAAGAATATTTTTCAAGGCCTATCCTAAGGCGTGGATTTTTAAAAGAATATTTTTCAAGGCCTATCCTAAGGCGTGGATTTTTATATATCTTGGACGTCCTTTTGGTCTTTTTGTTCCTCTCTTATATTAAACTCCGATTTCTTAGGATTTTTCTTCATCTCCAAAATTTTATTTCTTTTCCATGGGATGACTTAAATTCCACCAAAATCTCAAGGTAAAATGATATAACATTTCTATGATACTCAACAGCGATACACCCATAAATAGTCCGCAGACACCACCGAAATTCGCCAGCAAATCCGTTACCCCATATAACTCCGATCTACGTGAAGTTATAAATTCATTATCCTTAAAATAAATCCAAACAATGGACATCGTCAGGTCGGGAAACATTTCCAATATCTCACGAAAATTTGCCACAGCATTTATGGTATTGGCAACATTAAAGCTACCCTCCGAAATTTCCGTTTCATAATCTAACGAGGTGCAGGCGGGCAGACAATCACAATCATTAATGGTGGGTTTATTTCCCCTCAATCCCTTGGTGAATTGTTGAAACAACAGTTGATCTTTGGCCTGGCGATAACACTGCAGTTTATCAGAACCGCATACCGGGGTAGCGGGACTTCGTGGCATATAAAAGGTAACACAACCGCAAAGATTCAGGGTGAAATTTGTCAGGCACTCCAGTTCACAATTATTTTGGCTATAGGCCTTAAAATAGCGTAGCTGACGATCCCGATTCAAATAGCATTGGCGCTTATGAGGTTTATATTCCGCAATACCCGACGAGGTGGTTATCATCTTCGGCTTCACTGCAATCATAACATCCTTGTCCATGGATATGTGGACAAAATGTTTGGCCATAGAGGGCACATCATCGGGAGAGTGTAGCAGAATCTTAAAACCATCCGCCACATAACGACAGCTGTAATCCACTTCTTTGGCGAAGTTCTGCAGGGATGTTAAAAATCCAGCCATGGTTCCTGCACCCAACACCCTAGCCGGATAGGTGTTCAAAACCCCATCCGTTGTAAAACCCTCTTCCAAAGACCAACTCAATTCCTGATTAAACATGGAATTATTCAGGAGAGAATTCTTCAGGCTCTCTTGATATTGATAGGTATCCTCACGATATAAATCGGTGGCTTTCAGGCTATTAAAGGTAAAGCAAATACCCTCATCTGTATAGACTTTCATAAAGAAACGATCACAGGTCGTTTCCACACCGAACCAGCCACAGCTGTAGCAGTATTTTTGTATATCTGGAAAAAATTCATTTAGCTTTCCGATTATATCGATCTTTGGACCATCGAAGGAGGAGATACTGGTATTTGTTTGGACATCACACAACTGCATCAACGTGAGTATATCTTCCATATCGGAGGATGTGAAATTGTCGCTAAATTTCTCACCCGATTCGAGGTAATTTTTAAGGCCCAACAAAAGTTCGGAATAGTTGTGGACTGTTAAAAATTGAATTTTTCATTAGGGGAAAATAGGAAAATTTCCACCTTAACTCATAACTCACCCGTTTCATTAATGGCCCTTTTGGTTTCCGGACATATGGTCACCGCCGGAAAGGGTATACTCCATATGGGTGTTGACTTCTCGGAAATGGTTACAATCACCGGTGTTTCATGCCATTTCAAATAGGCCTTCCATATCATGGAACCACAATAATACAACGAGACCACAAAGACCAGCGACCAAAAGCATTTCTCCTTCCAATTGCGGCTATGGGCGAAGTACTGAAACCCGTGTATCGAAGAGATGGCACAAAATTCCACATAGCTTTTTCGCAAGGCCTGGCAACAGGACATTCTTTTGGGCTTTTTACCTTTCTCCGTACTGGATGATGATGATGGCACATCGATGACAATTTCCTCCATTTTCTTTTCTGAAAAACAAATTTATTTCCGCTTAGTAATTTCCTGGTCAAATTTTGTCAGCCAACTAAAAATTAGTTGGCTAATTCATCAACGTTTCGGGTATGTCATCTTTAATTAGCCCGAATTAGCCCCAACCATAAAGTGTGTGCATTTTTTTATGAGCAATAACAAAGGAAATAAATATATGTTTGGCCTTGAACTGCATTGTATATTAGGGTGGAAATGAAAAAAAAAATAAAATAATATTTTTTCAAGAGCCACCAATTTAAAAAAAACCCTACCCTTTGGATTGATTTTTAAAATAACAGTTGTCAAGGCCTATTATAAGGCGTAGATTTTTAAAGAATATTTTTCAAGGCCTATCCCTAAGGCGTGGATTTTTAAAAGAATATTTTTCAAGGCCTACCCTAAGGCGTGGATTTTCAAAAGAATATTTTTCAAGGCCTATCCTAAGGCGTGGATTTTGTAAAAAATATTTTTCAAGGCCTATCCTAAGGCGTGGATTTTTTAAAAAATATTTTTCAAGGGCCAACGGAGGCGGGGATTTATTAAAGAATATTTTTCAAGGGCCAACGGAGGCGTGGATTTATTAAAGAATATTTTTCAAGGGCCTATCCTAAGGCGTGGATTTTTTAAGGAATATTTTTCAATGCCTATATTAAGGCGTGGATTTTCTTCAAGGCTGAAGGCGTGGATTTAATAAAGAATATTTTTCAAGGGCCAACTGAGGCGTGGATTTATTAAAGAATAAATTTCAAGGGCCAACTGAGGCGTGGATTTATTCCAGAATATTTTTCAAGGGCCCTAAGGCGTGGATTTTTTAAAGAATATTTTTCAAGGCCTATATTAAGGCGTGGATTTTTTAAAGAATATTTTTCACGGGCCAAGGGAGGCGTGGATTTTGTATAGTCTATTTTTCATGGGCCAACTGTGGCGTGGATTTTTTAAATAATATTTTTTTCAAGGGCCAACTGAGGCGTGGATTTTTTAAAGAATATTTTTCAAGGGCCAACTAAGGCGTGGATTTTTTTTCAAGGCCTATCCCTAAGGCGTGGATTTTTTAAAGATGGATTTATTTAAAGAATATTTTTTCCAAGTACTAACTGAGGCGTGGATTTATTTAAGAATATTTTTCAAGGGCCAACTGAGGCGTGGATTTATTTAAAGAATATTTTTCAAGGGCGAACTGAGGCGTGGATTTATTTAAAGAAGGCCTTTTTTCAAGGCCTATCCCTAAGGCGTGGATTTTTTAAAGAATATTTTTCAAGGCCTATCCTGAGGCGTGGATTTTTAAAGAATATTTTTCAAGGGCCAACTGAGGCGTGGATTTATTAAAGAATATTTTTCAAGGCCTATACTAAGGCGTGGATTTTTTAAAGAATATTTTTCAAGGCCTATCAGAGTTATAGGCGTGGATTTTTTAAAGAATATTTTTCAAGGCCTACGTAAGCCGTCGATTTTTTAAGGAATATTTTTCAAGGCCTATCCCTAAGGCGTGGATTTTTTAAGGAATATTTTTCAAGGCCTATCCCTAAGGCGTGGATTTTTTAAGGAATATTTTTCAATGCCTATCCCTAAGGCGTGGATTTTTTTTCAAGGCCTATCCCTAAGGCGTGGATTGTTTTAAGGAATATTTTTCAAGGCCTGTATTAAGGCGTGGATTTTTTAAGGAATATTTTTCAATGCCTATATTAAGGCGTGGATTTTTTAAGGAATATTTTTCAAGGCCTATCCCTAAGGCGTGGATTTTTTAAGGAATATTTTTCAAGGCCTATCCCTAAGGCGTGGATTTTTTAAGGAATATTTTTCAAGGCCTATCCCTAAGGCGTGGATTTTTTAAGGAATATTTTTCAAGTTCTATCCTAAGGCGTGGAGTTTCTAAGGAATATTTTTCAAGGCCTATCCTAAGGCGTGGATTTTTTAAAGAATATTTTTCAAGGCCTATCCTAAGGCGTGGATTTTTTAAAGAATATTTTTCAAGGCCTATCCTAAGGCGTGGATTTTTTAAGGAATATTTTTCAAGTTCTATCCTAAGGCGTGGAGTTTCTAAGGAATATTTTTCAAGTTCTATCCTAAGGCGTGGAGTTTCTAAGGAAAATTTGTAAGGTGGATTTTTTAAAAAAATTCTACAAGGCCTCACCTAAGGCGTGGATTTTTTAATTAATATTTTAAAGGTGGATTTTTTTTTAAGAATTTTTTTCATGGCCTAACCTATTTTAAAGGGGAACTTTTTTAAGGCCTAACCTACGGCATGGATTTTTTAAGGAATTTTTTTATGGTGGATTTTTTTTAAGAATTTTTTTCACACACACTTAAAAAATATTCTTTAAAAATTCGCACTTGTGATAGCACCTAATAATATTATATAAAAAAATTCACAATTCCTCTTACCAATTGTGCAACAGGTTATCTCTCCACAGTAGTCAAGTCGGAACTATTTTTTTTTTATTCCGCTAAAATATCTTCCAACATCCAGTCGTTGGTGGTTATGTCAATTCCTTTTTTGTTGTATCCGTAATTATAGCTAAGTTCTATGAAAACCGTTCAGCTACAATTATATGCTGGCAATAAATGATAAATGAAAGGGAGTGGCTGAATATTGCTTCTCCGATAACCTTTGCACAATGGGACACAATTCGAAAATAATTCCACAAATATTACAAAGGTATAGGCTAATATAAAAACAATGCCGATTTTTTTACCGTCAAACCAAAAATGTCCCTATCAAAAATTGTATTTCTTCACATCATTAACTATGACCGAAGTTAATTAAAGCAGTCGATTACATTCGAATTTTAATTTAAAAGAATGTCCTTAATCGTCATCTACGTTCCTATATTTATTGGCTGATCTGTCCCCAACACCGACTGGTAATTTCTTAATTTCTTTCAAATTAATAAATTTTTTTAAAGCAGTAGATTACATTCGAATTTTTAATTTAATTTCGTATTTTTTTCGAATACTAAATTTTATTTCGCAAATATTCTACACCCATCATTAATTCACATTACTTGTAAGGGTCATATTGGACCATAGACGTAGGGTACAGTGATAAAATAATTCAACAATACTTAAAATCGAAATGCCCATAAATAAACCAAAAACACCACCAAAATTCGCCAACAAATCAGAGACACCATATAATTCCGAACGTCTAGAGGTAATAAATTGATTTTCTTTAAAATAGATTTCCACCAAAGACACTTGACCCTTGAATAGCTCCGTGACATTAAAAGCCTTTTGGGTGCTTTGCACATCGAAGCTGCCCTCCGAAATTTCCGTTTCATAGGAGAGAGAGGTGCAACCAGGCAGGCAATTGCAATCTGCAGATGAAAAGGAAGTCACACTTGACTTCTGGAGACCCTCCGCAAATTGTTGTAACTTTAGCCGGTCCTTGGCCTTGTGATAACAACTGATTTTATCCTCTCCACAAATTTCCATATCTTGCGTATGGGGCATGGAAAAGCGTACACAGCCGCATTGAGAGTAAGTGAAATTTGTCAGGCACTCTCGTTCGCAATTATCTTGATTGTAGATTTTATAAAATCGCAATTGTCGATCGGTGCTGAGAAAACAACGCCTTTTTTCCGGATCATAGGCTGCAATATCTTTGGAGGTTGTTATCATTTTAGGTTTCACCGCAATTAGAATCTCCTTTCCACCGGAAATTCTTACAAAATGCTTAGCCACCGAGGGAGTTTCATCTGGGGAGTGCAGTAGAATTTTAAAGCCCTGCACTGCACCATTGCAGGTAAAGTCAAGTTCTTGGGGAAACGACTGCAGATAAATTTGCAATCCTGACTCAGAACCAGAACTTAATACCCTTGAGGGGTAAGTCAGTAAAATGTTATCCTCCGGATATCCCTCCTCCAAAGACCAATGTAAGGGAGGAAATTTATTTGCTGGCATAGCTCCTTGATTTGGCAGCACTTCGTGGCGAAATAGATCTTTGGCTTGTAGGGTATTAAAGGTGTAGCAAACACCCGCATCTGTATAAACCTTGCGGAAGAGTTCTTGGCAATTTTGAAATTTCCCAAACCATTTACACAAAAGCAAATAGCGTTCCATGGTGGGTAACATTCGATCCATTGTTTCGAAGTAGTCAAAGGGTTTGTGTGATAATTTTGGTATCTCATAAACTTGATCAATTTCGAAACGACAAATATGCATTAGGGTCAAGGTCTCTTGCAGCTCGTGAAGGGAATAATTTTCGCTGAGATTTTCTCCAGCAGCTACATAAGTCTTCAAAGACTCCAGCAAATGACCATAGTCCTTGTCTGTAGAGGGGAGAACTATTTAAGATTTAATTTTCCCTCAAAAATGTTCTCTTATCTTACCTTTCTCCTTGAGAGCTCTCTTTGTCTCCGGACAAATGGTTACTGCGGGAAATGGTATATTCCATATGGGTGTTGATTTCTCGGAAAAACTCACAATCACCGGTGTTTCACACCACTTCGTATAGATTTTCACAATTATGGTGGTGCAAAAATAAATTGTAATCACAAAAACGATTATCCAAAATCCAATCTCCTTCTTGGGACGCCTTTGTCCAAAATACTGGAAACCATGTATCGAGGTATTCGAACAAAACTCCTCGTAAATTTCCTTGAGACTTAGAGAAGGGGATCGTTTGACGGCAGATTTTTGTGAATCGTTGTCTTTGGTAGTTTGATTCCGTTCTTCTTCTGGCAAATCCCCTGAAGAGATTTCATTTAGATCACTTGCCGGACAAGCCATGGCGGATTTTTGGAAAATTATATTTTGATTTATTTTTTTTCTGGTTTTTTTTTCTCTGCCAATTTTTCCGCAACGTTCTGTTCCTGGTGACTCAGTTCAAATGGCAAGAAATTTGTTAATGCCATTATCTCACGAAGATAATGATTTCATAGCCATAGTTTTTATGACTCTCACTGGACCTACGACAATCTCCGATTGCAAATAAAACCGCAATGTCCATGACAAATTAATGGCTACCCTTTCCATTCAGCAAGTTTTTGGCGACATTAGGACTTTAATGAGTTCAGGGTGAAATACCTGAAGTGGCAGCAAAAAAAAGTTAAAGACTATAGATACACATCGCAATACTGATACACCGAAAATCAACAACATTTGTCAACAATTGGTATCTGGAAGATAGAGTTGAGTAGTTCGGGAACGAGCTAGTTCAATGGTTTAACTATTCCGCCAATGGAACGATCGTTACCAGTTCTGGTTCTTTTGTTTATCTAGTTCCGATTGTTTCTTTTTACTCTCGAACAAGATCAAAGTAATTATTCCGCAAAAGGAAGGATCGGTTCAAGGTCCGCTTCCTTTGTTTATCTAGTTCCAGTCGTTACTTTTTACCATCGAACAAGTTCAAAACAACTATTCCGCATAAGGAACTGTCGGAACTAGATCGGATTTTTTTTTTTTTTTGTTCATCTATTTCCCTTTGGCTATAGTCTTTCTTTTTTACTGTCGTTCGCCTAGTTCCATTCCGAATCAACTGATGCGTGCCAATAAACAATTGCCAAAAAAATCAACTATCGAACAAAATTTAGAACCGCTAAAAGCCGTTCCCAACTAATTTTATATTGGTCTCTGGAAGATAGAGTTGAGGAACAAATTAGTTCAAATCAACTATTCCACAAAAGGAACTATCGGTACTAGATCCGGATCTTTGGTTCATCTAGCTCCGTTTGATCCAGTCATTCCTTTTTTGTTTTTCGTTCACATACTTCTTTTTGATCTTTATTGGCCGAACTTAATAACCATGTTAATCGTGTCGCATAGTGGTGGGAATGTAGTATCTCTCTGGCTCTCCTTTTCATTGCAACTCCGATCATGTAGCACATCTCGAAAGGGAAATTAGTAAAAAAACATTTACATGAATGATCCTTCGCCCTAAAAAGGCATAAAAGCAAAACTCAAAAAAATTCAGCTTAAGTCCGGCTCGGATTTGAACCCTGGTTCCCATGGTATCTGTTGATGTTCGGCGCCTTAGCGTTCAAAGCCACCTACTTATCTTCCTAAGGTTGCATAATATGCAGTTGCATACCATTTAAGAAAACTATTGTAGTCTGTATGGAAAAAAAAAATTCGTCACTACAAGAAAAATCTGCTCTGAAAAGGAATTTTCTGGTGTGATGCCAAATGTCCGAACCTTGACACGGTTGAATTTAATTCGTAGATGCAATTTCGCAACAATTGTCGACATAAATACAACTTATCAAGTAACGACATATGTAAGCCACATTGCCCAATATGCCTGATGAACCGCTTAAGCAACGGCGAAACGCGTGGCATAGTGGTGGGAATGTAGTATCTCTCTGGCTTTCCTTTTCATTGCAACTCCGATCATGTAGCTCATCTCGAAAGAGAAATTAATAAAACAACATTAACATGAATGATCCTTCGCCCTAAAAAAGCATAAAAACAAAACTCAAATAGTTCAGCTTGAGCCCGGCTCGGATTTGAACCCTGGTTCCCGTTCCCATGGCATCTGTTGATGTCGGGTGCCTTAACGTTCAAAGCCACCTCCTTATCTTCCTAAGGTTGCACAATATTCAGTTGCATACCATTGAAGAAAAATATTGTAGTATCTCTCTGGCTTTCCTTTTCATTGCAACTCCGATCATGTAGCTCATCTCGAAAGAGAAATTAGTAAAATTAGATGTAGTATAGGGTCCCAATAAATGCAGTTCATTTGAGGTAGACATATATAGATGTCTCAATGTCATGGAACTTCTGTCAGGATACAATAGAATATAGGAGTGTAATTTCGTTTTGTTTGGATATAAAAGTCGATTTTAGCTAAAGGAGGTCCCTTCTAGGAGCACCGATTTGGTAGAAAGACATTCCAAAGAGGTGACATTTTTACATCGATCGTATATAGACATTACTAACTCCGAAGAGCTTCTGTCAAAACTAATTCAAAGAAATCCGTTTAATATCCTGTCTTTCTTTTTGTGAAAAAAAATATTTGGCGCCCAATTTAAAAAATAGAAATGATAGTTCTCCGAACTTACAATTACTGGAAATTGAGTAGCGTCCAATTAAATGTAAAATTTGGAAATTCGAAAATTTCGTGAGGCCCTCTTGGTCTTCGGATATATTGTTACCCGTTGAAAATGTTCTTTATCTAAAAAAGTAACACTAGAATTTAAGTGCTGCCCAATTAATTCCCCACAGTCCTACGCACCAGATTATAAATTCGAATGTAACTACTGCTTTAAAAATTACCTATCTTATTAATGGACTTCTTCGTCTCCGGATATATTGTGACCCCTGGAAATGGTATATTTCCTTCTTATTATTGTATAAAAAAAAAACTAAATGGCGCCCAATTAATTTTCCCCAATAATTATAATTTGAGAAAAAAAACGAAAATTCGAATGTAACTACTGCTTTAAAAATTACCTATGTTATTAATTGCTCGGATATATTGTGACCCTTGTGACCACACCATATGGTTGTGGATTTCATCATTATTGGACTATTCATTCCTATAATACTTTACGTATGTTTAGGATAGAAATATCGATAAAAAAGGGCGAATTTGAAAGAAATCACTCATAATCAAAATCTGTACCAAAGGTTAAAAAAACACAGGTTAAATTATTAATTTTTAATCGATTTATTTTAAGTTCATGTAATTAAAATTTATATTTCATTAATTCAAAAAAAAAATAAAAAATTAACTGTAAGTTTATTTTCAAGATACAAACTCTTCAGGTTTAAACTTTCCTCCAAAGTTACCCATCATTTCGTCTTACATTCGACCACAAACGCAGCGAACAATGATATAAAATTTCCACCACACTTAGCAGCGAAACACCCATAAACAGTCCCAAGACACCACCAAAATTCGCCAACAACTCCGTTATACCATACAGTTCCGAACGCCTCGAGGTAATAAAATCATTATCCTTAAAATAGATTTTTATCATAGACAGTTTTCTATCTGAACCAAAATAATCATAGTCTTTAAAAGCAGCTAACATTCCGATCACATCTAAGCTAGCATCAGATATTTCCGTCTCATATTCCAGCGATGTACAACCGGGCATACAATTACAACCGCCACTGCCTTCGGAATGCTCCAAACCCTCATTAAATAGTTTCATCAGCAAATCAAACTGAGCACGTCCAAGACACCGAAGTTTATCCTCACCACAAACAGGCATATCGGCTGTTCGCGGCATGGAGAAATGTACACAACCACATTCCGAATAGGTGAAATTTGTTAAACATTCGCGTTCACAATTCCGTTGGGTGTAGATTTTATAGAATTTCAACTGGCGATCTTTGTTCAAATAACAACGCCGCTTTTCAGGGTGATATCCTTCAATATCCGACGAGGTGGTAATCATTTTTGGTTTTACCGCCACCAACAATTTCTTATCCATGGAGACTCGAACAAAATGTTTTGTCACCGAAGGTATATCATCGGGTGAACTTAACATTATTTTAAAACCTTCGGTCGCACCGCTGCAAGTATAATCCGTCTCATCGGAATACGTTTTCAATGTAAATTTGAATCCTGCCGTAGATCCTGAACTCAATACCCTCTCGGGATATGTGTTAATATCACTGTCCGCCATATAACCCTTTTCCAATGACCATGCCAATTTCTGTCCTCCATTAGTTGTGTTGATATTTTCATTTCTCATTTGTGAACGCATCACGTGATCGTGATATAAATCCTCAGCTGTCAGGCTATTAAAGGTATAGCAGATACCCTCATCGGTATAGACTTCTGTAAGCAGATCTTCGCAGTCGACAATACGACCAAACCAATTACAGGCTTGGAAATATCCTTCAATACCCGGTGACAATTCATCCAAATTCCCAATATAGTCGATGGTGTAGTTTTCCCTTGTTTTCGGTATATTAAGAAAACCATGAACGCCGGACGGACAAACTTGCATTAATGTTAAAACCTCTTCGTGGTCTTCACGTGAAAAATTTGAATAATATTGATTATTATCATCGTCAATATAGGACTTGAATTCACTTAGCAATTCCAAATATGAGTCATCTGGAAAAAAATCGAAATTGTGAAATAAAATTCGAATGTAATTACTGCTTTAAATGAAACCATACCTGTCCTATTACGGGCCCTCTTCGTATCCGGACATATGGTTACCCTGGGAAATGGTATATTCCAGATGGGTGTTGATTTCTCCGAAAAAGTCACTATCACAGGAGTTTCCGACCATTTCACATAGACTTGCACAATAATCGTTACACAAAAATAAAATGTGATGATGAAAATTATTATCCAAAATACAATTTCCTTGCGTGGCCGATGTTGGCCAAAATATTGAAATCCATGGATGGAGGTATTCGAAAGAAATTCCTTACAGATTTCCTTGAAATGTTTCCTCAGCGATTTATTCCTTTTCAGTTTGGGCGATTCCTCCAAACCAATGGCGAAATCATTGGAGCTCTTTTCCACGGCATTTTTATTTCGTTTTTTTAATTTTTTCAGCATTTTGAGGTAACCTCAAATGGCTTCACTTGGCAATGAACGTTTTTTACCCTATCCTCCAATGTTCCCACTTCACAACTAACGACAACTTAAGATTCTGCTGGCTATTTAATAGTTTTGAAATACACCAGTACCTCGTTTTGAAATTTGTATTTACATTCGCATGACTTCCTGCCATAACCTGTGTCATTGCGGTACATACCACCTGGGTGTTTAATAAAATGTCTATCAAAGGATATGTGTTTGACGTAATCAAATGCTAAAAAGCCGTCAAAATGGCATGCATAAAAAACCTCACAGTTTACTCGAGCATAATTAAGTGGCATACATAATTCCAAAGCCAAGAACATGAGACCTTAGCTTGAAAAAAAAAACTTTTTTTAAAATCCTATTTTGAAAAAATCCACGCCTTTGGTAACCCTTTCACCTAGTTTCTTTTGTTCGGGTCGTTCCTTTTTACTCTCGTTTACTTAGTTATTTTTGCTCCAGTCGTACATTGACCAAATATATTGACCTGTATCAATGAACGATTTAACTAAAATGAACTATGTAACTAGTTCCTTATGCAAAGCGAACCGATAAAGATTGAACCGGCAAAGCGTTTGCCAACCAATCATATATTGGTCTCTAGAAGATGGAGTTAAGTCGTCTCGGAACTTGTAACGTGACCGTTTCATACATTATGCACGACCCAAGTTAATGTCAACCCACCTCAATATTTAGTAGTGAATAACGTCTCACTCTAAACCTAAGCCGGTATCATTACCTGTGTTCTTCAACTTCTTTGCAGTAATCGACAGACAATTTTCTTGAAGTACACAATAATTCTCATTCACTTCATAGTACCATACGGATATATGTTCTACTTTTCCATGCCGAAGTGGTCGACCTCGGACGTTAACGAACTACGAGTGACGAAAATGTGTGGCTTGTCCACAGTCTCGTATACTGGTTTGGCCTCGATCATAGTCAGCCCCACGCTCTTTGCTGTTCCTCGATCATAGCCAGCTCCCCGCTCTTTGCCGTTCCTCGCTCAAAGCCAGCTCCCCGTTCTTTGCCAGCTCTCCGCTCATAGCCAGCTCCTCTCTCATAGCCAGCTCCCCGCTCATAGCCAGCTCCTCGCTCATTGCAAGCTCCTCGCTCTTTGTCAGCTCTCCTCGCTCTTTGTCAGCTCTCAGCTCTTTGCCGTTCCTCGCTCATAGCCAACTCCCCCGCTCATAGCTAGCTCCACACTAATAACCACTAACTACTAACCGAACCCTGACAAAACCCGATCCCTGAAAACCCCGAACCAACCGACCAACAAGGAGCAGGGTATCTTCGAGCCGACTGTATTCTGCCGATCACCAACGAGCCGACGGTCAACCAGACGATCTTCAACCAGACGAGTATCTTCGAGCCGACTGCAGGGATGGAAAATGAAAAATGAGAAAAGGTACTTTTTTTTAATAAAAGAAAAATAAAAATACTTTTGCCGGTCAAATCCACAACAAATTCTAATCCAAAAAATGTATACATATCATGGTTTAATGGAGGATTGGAATGGTACTGAAATGTTCACGGGGGTACTACGGTACTTTTTTGGGTAAAAAGGTACTGAAAAAAGTACTATTGTACTGAATTCTCCATCCCTGGCCGACTGTAGCCAGCCGATCTTCAACGAGCCGACTGTAGCCAGCCGATCTCCAACGTACCGACAGCAGCTAGCCGAGTATCTTTAGGCCGACTGTAGCCAGTCGATCTTCAACGAGCCGACATCAGCTAGCCGAGTATCTTCGAGCCGACTGTAGCCAGCCGATCACCAAAGAGCCGACATCAGCTAGCCGAGCACCTTGGAGCCGACTGCAGCCAGCCGATATTCAACGAGCCGACATCAGCTAGCCGTACACCTTCGAGTCGACCACAACAAACCCGAATACCAACCAGCCGATTAGTTACGAGCCGACATCACATAACAACCCCGAGCCGACTGTAACCAGCCGGCTATTAACGATCCGACCTCCATACCCAGCTACCATTACCGATTAGAAACTGTAAACACCAGAGTATTATAATAAAGATTGAAATTGTAATCACTCGTGTTATTACTTAAGGTTTGTGGGTCCTTAGGTTGACCCTGGCAGCGAAGGAGCTTACTTCAACCTCAGTTAAAACCACTCGTTATAAACTCTCGTTACTAGTTCCGGCTCTTTCGTTCATCTAGTTTCAAATTTTCCCTCGGAGTAGAGGGTTTATTAACCCTTCCCTTTAAGGTTGGTTTACGTACGATCTACAATATTTCCCTCCACGAGCTATATATTATAACTGTTATATTGCTATGTAGGGGTTTTAAATTATTCTTAACTTACTTACTCGACTAAGAATCCCTAGAAAGAAGATTACGAAGAGGATAGCAATTAATTAACCTATCCCACCAAAGTTCACGTTCCAAGGTTTACCTAAAATATTTTCTCCATGAGTAGAGGATAGAAATTTATTAACCCAAGCCTTTAAAGTTCAGGTTCCAAAGCTGACTGTATTGGGCGGCAACAAGGTCTTAAAATCATTATTTATTTATCAGATGAGTTTCCCTAGGTGGATAAGGAATTTTCATCTCTTGAAAAGGAAATTCTAATTGCTGCTAAATCCCAAAATTATAACACTCTGCAAAGATACAGCGCAGCCTGAGAAAAGATGTCGGTCCCTAAACGAAGATCTACAATTGGGTTGAATCTATAAAGTCTAAAATCAAAATTATTGTGAAAGGGAGAACTTTACAAATTTTCTGTCACGCTCAATATGGCTGTGTTCGCTACTCCATGCCACGAACTGAGTTTACAGAAATTTGTAAGGAACATAAAGTCCACTCTTAAATCAAGGCCAAGGACAAACAAAAATAAAATTCGAATGCAACTACTGCTTTAAAAATTACCTCTTCGTCTCCGGACATGTTGAGACCCTTGGAAATATTATATTCGATATATGTGTGGATTTCTCGGAAAAAAAACAAAAAAACCACTAGAGTTTCCGAAGTGCAACTTTTTGTTATTCATTTACTATGTTAGGTATGTTCGGAATAGAAATATATATAAAAAGAGGACGAATTTTGTAAGAAATCAATCAGAATATGTACAAAAATTTTCAAAATACAACAGGTTAAATTTTTAATTATAAATTTATTCCATTAAAAATTCTATATTATAAATTAAAAAAGAACCTTACATTTATTTTCAAGCTCTCAACGCTTCAGGTTGACACTTTCCTCCAAAGTTACCCATCATTTCGTCTTACATTCGACCACAAACGCAGCGAACAATGATACACAATTTCCACCACACTTAACAGCGAAACACCCATAAACAGCCCCAAGACACCACCAAAATTCGCCAACAACTCCGTTATACCATACAGTTCCGAACGTCTGGAGGTAATAAATTGATTATCCTTAAAATAGATTTTTACCACAGACAATTTACCACCCGGATATTTGGCTGTATGATCTTCGTACTCATCAAAAGCCTTTAGGTTGTTGACCAAATCAATGCTGCCCTCAGAAATTTCCGTCTCATATTCCAGCGATGTACAACCGGGCATACAATTACAACCTCCACTACCTTCGGAAAGTTCCAAACCCTCATTAAATTGTTTTATCAGAAAATTCACATGGGTCGCACGATAACACCAAAGTTTATCCTCACCACAAACAGGCATATCGGCTGTTCGCGGCATGGAGAAATGTACACAACCACATTCCGAATATGTGAAATTTGTAAAACATTCCCGTTCACAATTCCGTTGGGTGTAGATTTTATAGAATTTCAACTGGCGATCTTTGTTCAAATAACAACGCCGCTTCTCAGGGTGATATCCTTCAATATTCGCCGAGGTGGTAATCATTTTTGGTTTTACCGCCACCAAAATTTCCCTATCCATGGAGACTCGAACAAAATGTTTTGACACCGAAGGGATATCATCGGGCGAGTTTAGCATTATCTTAAAACCCTGGGACAGACTGTTGCAACTATAATCCTCCTCATTGGAAAACGCTTGCAAAATAATGAGTAATCCTGCTGCGGAACCGGAATTCAACACCCTCTCGGGATATGTGTTAATATCACTGCCGGCTGCATAACCCTTTTCCAATGACCATGCCAATTTCTGTCCGCCATTCTTTGTCTTGTTCTTTTCTTTTCTCATTTGTGATTGCATCACGCGATTCTGATATAAATCCTCAGCTTTCAGGCTATTAAAGGTATAGCAGATACCCTCATCGGTATAGACTTCTGTAAGCAGATCTTTGCAGTCGATTTCATCACCAAACCACTCACAGATAAAGAAATAATTTTCAAACTTCGGTGAAATTTTATCCAAATTCCCAATATAGTCGATGGTGAAGTTTTCCCTTATTGTCGGTATATTGAGATAAATATGAAGATTGGTCGGACAAATTTGCATTAATGTTAGCAATTCTTCATAGTCTTTACGTGAATAATTTGAATAATATTGATCATTATCAACGTCAATAATGGAGATGAATTCATTTAGCAAATCCATATATTTTAAACCTGGAAAAAATGAAGATGAACTTTTATAAAAAAAATATATTCGATATAACATTTGAGGGGAAATTCGAAGTCTTCACTAAAGTAATATAAGTCTTAATAAAAATGATTTTAAAAAATCCACGCCTTTGTAATCTTTACAAAAAATAATTAAAAAAAATACAAAAAATAATTAAAAAAAACAGAAATGGCACTCTGTACACCAAACAACACATTCTACTCGCCTACGCCGATGACATCGACATAATGGGTCGAACACTGAGAGCGGTAACAGTCACCTTTGAACTGAAATTTAGATGGAGTCTTCCAATGCGGGTCTGGCAGTAAACGGCGAGAAGACAAAGCTGATGGCATCAACGCGCAACACATCCAGTAGACTCGGACCAACAGTGGAACTTGAGAACTACAGCTTCGAGGTAGTTAAAGACTTTATATACCTTGACACCGCCATAAATAAAACGAATCACATCAGTTTTGAAATTCGAAAAAGGACTGTGATGGCCAACAGATGCTACTATGGTCTAAGTAAGCAGTTTAGAAACAAGGCCACCTCCCGCCAGACCAAACTCACACTTTACAAGACGCTGATATTACCTGTGCTATTATATGTATAAAAAGCATGGGTACTTACGCAAGCAGATGAGGCAGCTCTTGGGGTGTTTGAAAGAAAAATTCTCCGATAGGTCTATGGGCCGATCTGCGTCGACCGTGAATATCGGTGTCCGAATGAACCACGAGCTTTGCCATTTATACGCGGACATCGACATAGTCAGTCGTATTGAGCAGCAGCTCAAAAAGCATATAAAAACGAGCCTACTGATGGTTCCCGTAGAAGGGGAATGCCACAAATTAGATGGAAAGACCAAATAGAAAACAACATCTTGGAACGTGGTCTTCCAAATTGGTGGATTTGCGCACAAGACCGACTCACTTGGAAATCTTTTCTAAGCTCGGCTTATGGAACAGCCGTTCTGTAACAAGCCAGCTAAGAAGGTAAGTAATTTAAAAAAATACAAAAAATAATTTCAAAAAATCCACGCCTTTGTAATCTTTACAAAAAATAATTTAAAAAAAAATCACGCCTTGTTGGGTATGTCTGGGTGTCTATGCAAAAAATATAAGTGGCGACCAATTAATTTTCCCCAAAAAAAAAAAATAAAAAAAAAATGTGAAATAAAATTCGAATGTAATTACTGCTTTAAATGAAAACATACCTGTCTTATTAAGGGCCCTCTTCGTCTCCGAACATATGGTTACCCTGGGAAATGGTATATCCCAGATGGGTGTTGATTTCTCCGAAAAAGTCACTATCACAGGCGATTCTGACCATTTCACATAGATTTGCACAATAATCGTTATACAACAATAAAATGTGATGATGAAAATGATTATCCAAAATACAATTTCCTTGCGTGGCCGATGTTGGCCAAAATATTGAAATCCATGGATGGAGGTATTCGAACAAAATTCCTTATAGATTTCCTGGAAATGTTTCCTCAGCGATTTATTCCTTTTCAGTTTGGGTGATTCCTCCAAGCCAATGGCTAAATCATTGGAGGCCTTTTCCACAGCATTTCTATTTCCTTTTTTTAATTTTTTCCGCATTTTGAGCTGACCTCCAATGGCTTCACTTCGCAATGAACTTTTTTACCGTATCCTTCAATGTTCCCACCTAACAACTAACGGCAACTTTAGATCCTGCTGGTTATTTTATAGTTTTGAAATACACCAGTACCTCGTTTTGAAATTTGTATTTACATTCGCATGACTTTCTGTCATAACCTGTGCCATTGCGGTACCTACCACCTGGGTGTTAAATAAAATATCTATCAAAGGATATGTGTTTGACGTAATCAAATGCTAAAAAGCCGTCAAAATGGCATGCATAAAAAAACCTCACAGTTTACTCGAGCATAATTAAGTGGCATACATAATTCCAAAGCCAAGAACATGAGACCTTACCTTGAAAAAAAAAACTTTTTTTAAAATCCTATTTTGAAAAAATCCACGCCTTTGGTAACCCTTTCACCTGGTTCCTTTAGTTCGGGTCATTCCATTTTACTCTCGTTTACTTAGTTATTTTAGCTCCAGTCGTACATTGACCAAATATATTGACCTGTATCAATGAACGATTTAACTAAAATGAACTATGTAACTAGTTCCTTATGCGGAGCGAACCGATAAAGATTGAACCGGCAAAGCGTTTGCCAACCAATCATATATTTGTCTCTAGAAAATGGAGTTAAGTCGTCTCGGAACTTGTAACGTGACCGTTTCATACATTATGCACGACCCAAGTTAATGTCAACCCACCTCAATATTTAGTAGTGAATAACGTCTCACTCTAAACCTAAGCCGGTATCATTACCTGTGTTCTTCAACTTCTTTGCAGTAATCGACAGACAATTTTCTTGAAGTACACAATAATTCTCATTCACTTCATAGTATCATACGGATATATGTTCCACTTTTCCATACCGAAGTGGTCGACCTCGGACGTTAACGAACTACGAGTGACGAAGATGTGTGGCTTGTCCACAGTCTCGTATACTGGTTTGGCCTCGATCATAACCAGCTCCACGCTCTTTGCCAGCTCCTCGCTCATAGTCAGCCCCACGCTCTTTGCTGTTCCTCGATCATAGCCAGCTCCCCGCTCTTTGCCGTTCCTCGCTCATAGCCAGCTCTCCGCTCATAGCCAGCCCCTCTCTCATAGCCAGCTCAGCGCTCATAGCCAGCTCCTCGCTCATTGCAAGCTCCTCGCTTTTTGTCAGCTCCACGCTCTTTGCCGTTCCTCGCTCATAGCCAGCTCCCCCGCTCATAGCTAGCTCCACACTAATAACCACTAACTACTAACCGAACCCTGACAAAACCCGATCCCTGAAAACCCCGAACCAACCGACCAACAAGGAGCAGGGTATCTTCGAGCCGACTGTATTCTGCCGATCACCAACGAGCCGACGGTCAACCAGACGAGTATCTTCGAGCCGACTGCAGGGATGGAAAATGAAAAATGTGAAAAGGTACCAAAAGAGTACTTTTTTTTAATAAAAGAAAAATAAAAAATACTTTTGCCGGTCAAATCCACAACAAATTCTAATCCAAAAAATGTATACATATCATGGTTTAATGGAGGATTGGAATGGTACTGAAATGGTCACGGGGGTACTACGGTACTTTTTTGGGTAAAAAGGTACTGAAAAAAGTACTATTGTACTGAATTCTCCATCCCTGGCCGACTGTAGCCAGCCGATCTTCAACGAGCCGACATCAGCTTGCCGACTGTAGCCAGCCGATCTCCAACGTACCGACAGCAGCTAGCCGAGTATCTTTAGGCCGACTGTAGCCAGTCGATCTTCAACGAGCCGACATCAGCTAGCCGAGTATCTTCGAGCCGACTGTAGCCAGCCGATCACCAAAGAGCCGACATCAGCTAGCCGAGCACCTTGAAGCCGACTGCAGCCAGCCGATATTCAACGAGCCGACATCAGCTAGCCATACACCTTCGAGTCGACCACAACAAACCCGAATACCAACCAGCCGATTAGTTAAGAGCCGACATCACATAACCACCCCGAGCCGACTGTAACCAGCCGGCTATTAACGATCCGACCTCCATACCCAGCTACCATTACCGATTAGAAGATTCCAACATAAAAGCTTATCTCACATCCAAACTATTATTCATGTTGTAAACACCAGAGTATTATAATAAAGATTGAAATTGTAATCACTCGTGTTTTTACTTAAGGTTTGTGGGTCCTTAGGTTGACCCTGGCAGCGAAGGAGCTTTCTTCAACCTTAGTTAAAACCACTTGCTATAAACTCTCGTTACTAGTTCCGGCTCTTTCGTTCATCTAGTTTCAAATTTTCCCTCGGAATTGAGGATTTATAAACCCTTCCATCCAAGGTTGGTTTACGTACGATCTGCAACATTTCCCTCCACAAGCTATATATTATAACTGTTATCTTGCGATATAGGGTTTTTAAATTATTCTTCACTTACTTCCTCGACTACGAATCCGTAGAAAGAAGATTACGAAGAGGAGAGAAATTAATTAACCTATCCCACCAAAGTTCACGTTCCAAGGTTAATTTACCCAAAATATTTTCTCCATGAGTAGAGGATACAAATTTTTTAACCCAAGCCTTTAAAGTTCAGGTTCCAAAGCTGATTTACAAACTGTATTGGGCCGCAACAAAGTCTTAAATTATTATTTATTTATCAGATGATTTTCCCTAGGTGGATAAGGAATTTTCATCTCTTGAAAAGGAAATTCTAATTGCTGCTAAATCCCAAAATTATAACACTCTGCAAAGATACAGCGCAGCCAGAGAAAATATGTCGGTCCCTAAACGAAGATCTACAATTGGGTTGATTCTATAAAATCTATAATCAAAATCATTGTGAAAGGGAGATCTTTAAAAATATTCTGTCACGCTCAATATGGCTGTGTTCGCTACTCCATGCCACGTACTGAGTTTAGAGAAATTTGTAAGGAACATAAAGTCCACTCTTAAATCAAGGCCAAAGACAAACAAAAATAAAATTCGAATGTAACTACTGCTTTAAAAATTACCTCTTCGTCTCCGGACATGTTGAGACCCTTGGAAATAGTATATTCGATATGTGTGTGGATTTCTCCGAAAAAAACAAATGTACTATCACTAAAGTTTCCGAAGTGCAACTTGTTTTTTATTCCTTTACTATGTTACGTATGATCGGAATAGAAATATTTATAAAAAGAGGACGAATTTTGTATGAAATCACTCATACAAAGAATCTGTACAAAAATTTTCAAAATACAACAGGTTAAATTTTTAATTATAAATTTATTCAATTAAAAATTCTATATTATATATTAAAAAAAAAGAACCTTAAATTTATTTTCAAGCTCTCAACGCTTCAGGTTGACACTTTCCTCCAAAGTTACCCATCATTTCGTCTTACATTCGACCACAAACGCAGCGAACAATGATATAAAATTTCCACCACACTTAACAGCGAAACACCCATAAACAGCCCCAAGACACCACCAAAATTCGCCAACAACTCCGTTATACCATACAGTTCCGAACGTCTGGAGGTAATAAATTCATTATCCTTAAAATAGATTTTTACCATAGACATTTGTCTACGCGGATATCTGTCATCAAAATGTCCGATTTTATTAAAAGCCTTTAGCGTTTTGATCACATCTAAGCTGGCCTCAGAAATTTCCGTCTCATATTCCAGCGATGTACAACCGGGCATACAATTACAACCTCCACTGCCTTCGGAATGCTCCAAACCCTCCTTAAATTGTTTCATCAGCAAATCATAATGGGCACGTTCATGACACCGAAGTTTATCCTCACCACAAACAGGCATATCAGCTGTTCGCGGCATGGAGAAATGTACACAACCACATTCCGAATATGTGAAATTTGTTAAACATTCGCGTTCACAATTCCGTTGGGTGTAGATTTTATAGAATTTCAACTGGCGATCTTTGTTCATGTAGCAACGCCGCTTCTCAGGGTGATATCCTTCAATATTCGACGAGGTGGTAATCATTTTTGGTTTTACCGCCACCAACAATTTCTTATCCATGGAGACTCGAACAAAATGTTTTGTCACCGATGGGATATCATCGGGTGAGCTTAACATTATTTTAAAACCCTCGGTCGGACCGCTGCAAGTATAGTCCGTCTCATCGGTATATGTGTTCAATGAAATTTTAAATCCTGCCGTTGATCCTGAACTCAATACCCTCGCGGGATATGTATTAATATCACTGCCAGCTGCATATCCCTTTTCCAGTGACCATGCCAATTTCTGTCCTCCATTAGTTGTGTTGTTATTTTCATTTCTCATTTGTGATCGCATCACGCCATCGTGATATAATTCCTCAGCTTTCAGACTATTAAATGTATAGCAGATACCCTCATCGGTATAGACTTCTGTAAGCAGATCTTCGCAGTCGACAATGCGACCAAACCAATCACAGGCATGGAAATACTTTTCAATACCCAGTGACATTTCATCCAAATTCTCGATATAGTCGATGGTGTAATTTTCCCTCGGTTTCGGTAATTTGAGATGAGTACCAATACCGGTCGGACAAATTTGCATCAATGTTAAAACCTTTTCGTGGTCTTCACGTGAAAAATTTGAATAATATTGATCATTATCATGGTCAATATAGGAATTCAATTCACTTAGTAAATCGCCATATGAGGAATCTGGAAAAAAATTAAGATGAGGGGAAATTCGAAGTCTTCACACGAGTCTTAATAAAAATAATTTTAAAAAATCAAAAAAAAAAAAAAAATGTGATATAAAATTCGAATGTAAATTACTGCTTTAAATAAAGAAAAAAATACCTTTCCAACGACGGGTCCTCTTCGTATCCGGACATATGGTTACCCTGGGAAATGGTATATTCCAGATGGGTGTTGATTTCTCCGAAAAAGTCACTATCACAGGCGATTCTGACCATTTCACATAGATTTGCACAATAATCGTTATACAACAATAAAATGTGATGATGAAAATTATTATCCAAAATACAATTTCCTTGCGTGGCCGATGTTGGCCAAAATATTGAAATCCATGGATGGAGGTATTCGAACAAAATTCCTTATAGATTTCCTCGAAATGTTTCCTCAGCGATTTATTCCTTTTCAGTTTGGGTGATTGCTCCAAACCAATGGCGAAATCATTGGAGCTCTTTTCCGCGGCATTTTTATTTCGTTTTTTTAATTTTTTCAGCATTTTGAGGTAACCTCCAATAAACTTATTTTACCCTATCCTCCAATGTTCCCACTTCACAACTAACGTCAACTTTAGATCCTGCTGGCTATTTTATAGTTTAGAAAAAACACCAGTACCTCGTTTTGAAATTTGTATTTACATTCGCATGACTTCCTGCCATAACCTGTGTCATTGCTGTACCTACCACCTGGGTGTTAAATAAACTGTCTCTCATCAAAGGATATGTGTTTGACGTAATCAAATGCTTCAAAGCCATGAACATGAGACCTTTTATAGGAAAATTGAAAAACGATTTAAAAAAAAAATCTAAGCCTTCGATAACCCTTGAAATTTTTTTTAAAAAAAATTACCAATAGATCTGTAAAATTTTCTCTATGAGTAGAGGAAAGCAGTTTCCTCCTGGAGTTCGATTACACCTTTAGTAGTGCGATTCAGGGTCTTAAAATTATTCTGCACTCAGTTCCTCGACTACGAACCCCAAAGAAGAAGAGTACGTAGAGGATAGCAATTTATTAACCTATCCCTCTAGAGTTCACATTCCAAGGCTGGTCCACAAATATGTTTGCCAAATAGGGGGTAGCAATTTATTAACCTGGTCTGGCAGGTTCCAAGGCGGGTTTACAAATGTATCTGTAAATTTCCAGCTGAAGCTACAAAAGTTTTCAGAGACCTCAAATGATGGTTTTAGTGATCTGATTTGGGACAGAAACCGTCAAAGAAATGTCGCTGCGGAAAAATTCGAATGTAAATTACTGCTTTAAACGATTTTGAATCAAAAATAAATAAAATTTTATTTGAAATTAATTAGAAGTGTATACAATTAATTTGGTAGGCTTAAAACTATTATTAAAAATTATCTACTATTAGACAATCAGAACCTTTCTTCAGGTCTCAATTTCCCACCCCCCAAGTTATCCATTATTTCGTCTCACATTCGACCACAAACGCAGCGAACAATGATAGAAAATTTCCACCACACTTAACAGCGAAACACCCATAAACAGTCCCAAGACCCCGCCAAAATTCGCCAACAACTCCGTTATACCATACAATTCCGAACGTCGGGAGGTAATAAATTGATTATCCTTAAAATAGATTTGTACCACAGACATTTTACCACCCGGATATTGGGCATAATAATCTTCGTAGTTATCAAAAGCCTTGAGGGTATTTACCAAATCAAAACTACCCTCCGAAATTTCCGTTTCATATTCCAGCGATGTACAACCGGGCATACAATTACAACCGCCATTGCCTTCGGAATGTTCCAAACCCTCCTTAAATTGTTTCATCAACAAATTGTCGCGGGCACGACGATAACACCAAAGTTTATCCTCACCACAAATGGGCATATCGGCCGTTCGAGGCATGGAGAATTTAACACAACCACATTCCGAATAGGTGAAATTTGTTACACATTCGCGTTCACAATTCCGTTGGGTATAGATTTTATAGAACTTCAATTGGCGATCTTTGTTCAAATAGCAACGCCGCTTCTCAGGGTGATATGCTTCAATATTCGCCGAAGTGGTAATCATTTTTGGTTTAACCGCCACCAAAATTTCCCTATCCATGGAGACTCGAACAAAATGTTTGACCACCGAGGGTACATCATCGGGTGAGTTTAGCATTATCTTAAAACCCTGGGTCGGGCCGTTGCAGGTGTAATCCGTCTCATTGGTAAACGTTTGCAAGGTAATTTGAAATCCTGCCGCTGAACCTGAACTCAACACCCTCACAGGATAGGTGTTAATATCACTGCCCGCTGCATATCCCTTTTCCAATGACCAGGCCAGTTTCTGCCCGCCATTCTTTGTGTAGTTCTTTTCTTTTCTCATTTGTGATCGCACCACCCGATCGTGATATAAATCATCAGCTTTTAGGCTATTAAAGGTATAGCAGATACCCTCATCGGTATAGACTTTTGTTAGCAGGTCTTTGCAGTTGACTTGATTGCCAAACCAATTACAGGAGAAGAAATATTTTTGAAAGCCCGGCAACATTTTATCTAAATTGCCAATATAGTCGATGGTGTAGTTTTCCCTTGTTTCCGGTAATGCGAGAATACCCTCAATACGGGACTGACAAATTTGCATTAATGTTAGAATATCTTCGTGGTCGTGACGAGAAAAATTTGAAAAATACGAACGGTTATCGTTGTCTATATAAGTGTCCAATATTTGTACCAACTCGAAGTAGGTGGGATCTGAAAAGGAAGAGAGAGAAAAAACAACTGGCTCCCAATTAATATCCCTAAAAATATATATTTAAGATTCGAATGTATCCTACTGCTTTTACCTGTCTTATTAATGGCCCTCTTCGTCTCCGGGCATATAGTTACCCTGGGAAATGGTATATTCCATATGGGTGTTGATTTCTCCGAAAAACTCACTATCACTGGGGTTTCCGACCATTTCACATAGATTTTCACAATAATCGTTGTACAAAAATATAATGTGATGATGAAAATTATAATCCAAAATGCGATTTCCTTGAGTGGCCGATTCTGGCCAAAATATTGAAATCCATGGATGGAAGTATTCGAACAAAATTCCATATAGATTTCTTTGATATGTTTCCGCAGTGAGTTCCTACGGATTTTGGGTGAATGTTCCAAATCAATGGCGGAATCATTGGAGCCAGTTTTGTCAACGTTTTTCTTTTGGTGTTGTAATTTGTCTGGCATATTGAGGTATTATTCAAGAACTATTATATATAAATTTTTTTCCGAACTATTTCATCGTTTTACGTTATTCTTCAATATTTTCACTAAACTAAAAGTGTCTGCATATCCTGTTGGCTATTTTATAGCTTTCAAATACACTAGTACCTCGATTTGCCGCTTTGAACCACCTTCTGTGGACTTTTTTTTGCCTCAACCTGTGGCATTGCTGTACCGGGTGATGATGACGATGACTTCATAAGCGATGTATAATTACTGCACTGAGACCCAGAGGGTGTTAATTAAAATATCTATCATCAGGGCTATGTGTTTTGATGTAATCAAATGCAAAAAAAAAGAAAAAAATGCAGTTTTCCGCTAACGAGAATGTGTCCGTGGCATGCAGAATTTCAAGGTCACGGATATTGCAAATTCAACAAGGACACCTTGTTGTAGATAAAGAAAAAACCATTAACTATGGAAAAAATATTTTTAAAAAATCCATGCCCTTAGTAACCCTTGAAAAAAAACCCACGCCATTGGTAGTTACTTGAAAAAATATTTTAAAACCCGTAAGGAAAGTTAATAAGTCGGACGGAGCCGACTATATGTTATCCTTCACCACTTTGGATACATACAAAAGATGCTTGGTGCAACCTTCACCACTTTGGATACATACAAAAAATGCTTAGTGCACCATTTACCAAAAAAAGTCGGTATAGGGGAGCTATATCTAAATCTCAACCGATTTTCACAAAACTTCGTATACATCAATGTGGACCTATTTTAATACGCTCTGCAAAATCGTGTCTCATTTGGAAAAAAAATTTTGAAAGTTTGCTACACAATTTACCTAAAATCGTAGGAAAATATATATGGGAGCTATATCTAAATCTGAATCGATTTTCACGAAACTTCGTATACAACAATCAGGACCTAATTAAGTAGGCAATGCAAAATTTTGTCTCAATCTGAAAAATATTGGAAGTTTGGTGCACCAATTTCATAAAATCGGACTAAAATATATATGGGAGCTATATCTAAATTTGAACCGATTTTCACGAAACTTGGCACACATCACCCCAGGCGCATTTCAGTGCGCTATGCCAAATTTCGTGCAAATCGAATGATTTTCAGGGTCCTTGGTGCACTATTTACCTAAAATCGGACGAAAATATATATGGAAGCTATGTATAAATCTGAAGCGATCTCCACGGAATTTAACACACATCGTTCTAGACGTAATTCAGTACCCTGTGTCAAATTTCGTACAAATCGAAGGATATATAGAGACTTTGGTGCACTATGTACCTAAAATCGGACGAAAATATATGTGGGAGCTATATCTAAATCTGAATCGATTTTCACGAAACTTGGCACAAGTCACTCCAGGCACAATTTATTACGCTATACCAAATTTCGTGCAAATCGAAGGATATTTAGGGACTTTGGTACATCATTTACCTAAAATCGGACGAAAATATATATGGGAGCTATATCTAAATCTGAACCGATTCTCACGAAACTTAACACACATCATTCTAGACTTAATTCAGTATGCTCTGCCAAATTTCGTGCAAATCGAAGGATATTTTGGGACTTTGGTGCACTATGTACCTAAAATCGGACGAAAATATATATGGGAGCTATATCTAAATTTGAACCGATTTTCACGAAACTTGGCACACATCTCTCCAGGCGCAATTTAGTACGATATGCAAAATTTCGTGCAAATCGAAGGATATTTAGGGACTTTATTGCACTATTTACCTAAAATCGGACGAAAATATATATGGGAGCTATATCTAAATCTGAACCGATTTTCCCGAAACTTACCACTTATAATTTTACACTCAATTCAGTACGTTATGCCAAATTCCGTGCAAATCGAATGATATTTTGTGACTTTGGTGCACTATGTACCTAAAATCGGACGAAAATATATATGGGAGCTATAAATAAATCTGAACCGATTTTCACGGAATTTAACACACATCGTTCTATACCTAATTCAGTACGCTGTGCCAAATTTCGTGCAAATCGAAGGATATATAGGGTCTTTGATGCACTATTTACCTAAAATCGAACGAAAATATATATGGGAGCTATATATAAATCTGAACCGATCTTCACGGAATTTAACACATATCGTTCTAGACCTAATTTAGTTAGGCCACAGTTATGAACCAATCTTCACGAAATTTTGCATGTAGGATGGGTTCTGGCCAATGAAGACCCCTATTGTTTTTGGAAAAGATCGGTTAATATTTAGGGGATGAAATGGACCAAAAACTTTATTTTTTTCGGATTTTCTGGTCACTCCAGAGGCCGCAATTATGGCCCAAACACCGCGAATTTTTGCATGGAGAAGGGGATCGGTTAATATTTAGCGGGTCAAATGGACCCTGACTTTTGCGTGAAAAATTACAAAATTTGTATTCTATGGGGTATATATTTTCACCTGAAGGTCCTAGACCCGAGAAATTGATATTATAGCCAAGAGGAGTGGTTGACCTTTAAATTGATACCAATTATATTGTCGTATGTACTCGGATGCGGGACTTACACATAAATATTTACAGGTGCTTACGTATTCATATATTATTTAGTAACCCATTACCATACAAGAGGTCGGAAATATATCGCTGATCGCTTTGAAATTTTCCATGAGTTTCAAGTTATGGTCACCGACAACGCCTATAATTTTCGATGATGATCAGATAATAATTATGGGATGAAGTGGACCGAAAACTTTTCTTTTTGTGTTTTTTTTTCGAGTCGATCTATAGGCCAAAATTGAAAGCCGAACATCACAACACAACCCACGTTGAAGGGAATCGGGACAAGTTATTATAAGGACTAATAATCGGAGAATATTGCCTCTAATCGGACAACAGGGTTTAGATATCATGAAATATCCGCAGAAAGTTACAGTTTCGTGGTAGTTGTGTAGGGTATCGTATGGTCGGCCCCGTCCGACTATACTGCTCCGCTCACTGGTTTATTTTAATTCACACCTTGCCTCTCCATGAAATTATTTTCAAAAGGTCTTCGATAATATTTCCTCTTCTTTACATATGTGTCGCTACAATGGACTAATCCCTTGTTTATATTATTTTTTTTTTTTTTGCTTTAGTCCTTAGTCCTGATAGTCCTTAAAATTAAAGAGTTATTGAATAAAACTGAATTTCAATTTTCTTTCTTTTTTCTAAAGGACTCATTCATTTGCATAATGAGATGTATAAAAACACACACACACACTCAAGAAATCCTTAAAGGATTCCCATTGAGTATGTGTGTATTTTCTTAACATTTCCGAGGTGAATGTTTCAACGCCCTAACACTTTTCCCCTATCATTTTGGTCCTGTCAGTTTCTATAGCCATAATATATCAATTTGGCAGAGGGGGGTAATGGCAGAGGCGCACATATCGAACACTGTCAAGGAATCTTTACTAACAGTTGTGTGTTGTGTTGTGCGCCTTTTAGCTTTGGTAATTAATTTCAATTTTTTCGCCGTTTCTTCCTTAATATGATTAACAGCCAGGACTACACAACTCTTTGCTTTACTAGCATGCACCCCGGGTGAAGGGGTGAAATGCCTTTATCATGGGTGCATACACTGTATGGTTGGTTGGTGGTGGTGGTGAGTGGTAGTAATACCACTCATCGTGAGTCCTTTGGAAATTGTTACAAAAAATTCAATAAAAAGGGGTTCCTTTTGCCCTTTCCCGCTTTTGTTGTTGTTCTGAAGTGTTACTTAAATTTATTTATACACCCCCCCCCCCTTCTCGCTGGCATTTGTTTGGGATAATAAACTTGTATTCAACAATAATGTTTTTGGAATGTGGTCATATGTTATTCCCTTATCCCTTCAGATGCATATACATCTGTATGTATGTTTATGGTGTATGTGTGTGTGAGTTCCCTCATACATCATTTGTAATTTTTTTTGTTGTTGCCTACCATTGTTTGGAATAATTTTACAATATTTCAAAAAAATTTTGGAATTGAAAACATTTCTGCAATTATGTATTCTCATTCATTATTATGTCAGAATTTGTGATTTTTTTTTTTAATAATATTTATAGCCCTCCAACAGCCCTTAAGGCGTGGATTTTTTAAATAATCTTTATAGACCTCTAACAGGCCTTAAGGCGTGGATTATTTAACAAATTTTTATAGACCTCTAACAGGCCTTAAGGCGTGGATTTTTTAAATAATTTTTATAGACCTCTAACAGGCCTTAAGGCGTGGATTTTTTAAATAATTTTTATAGACCTCTAACAGGCCTTAAGGCGTGGATTTTTTAAATAATTTTTATAGACCTCTAACAGGCCTTAAGGCGGGGATTTTTTTAAATAATTTTTATAGACTTCTAACAGGCCTTAAGGCGGGGATTTTTTAAATAATTTTTATAGACCTCTAACAGGCCTTAAGGCGTGGATTTTTTAAATAATTTTTATATACCTCTAACAGGCCTTAAGGCGTGGATTTTTTAAATAATTTTTATAGACCTCTAACAGGCCTTAAGGCGTGGATTTTTTAAATAATTTTTATAGACCTCTAACAGGCCTTAAGGCGTGGATTTTTTAAATAATTTTTATAGACCTCTAACAGGCCTTAAGGCGTGGATTTTTTTTAAATAATTTTTATAGACCTCTAACAGGCCTTAAGGCGTGGATTATTTAAATAATTTTTATAGACCTCTAACAGGCCTTAAGGCGTGGATTTTTTAAATAATTAATTTTCGTTAATTTTTTAAAAATATTTGTATACCCTACACAACTATGTTGTCAGGGTATTATATCTTTGTGCAGCACCAAAAGTTTGTAATGCCGCGAAATATTGGTCCTAGACCACCTTTAAGTATACCGATCGTCATATCTCGAATAGCTGACATGTGTGTCCGTCTGTCCATTATAATTTGTAATTATGGAACAATCTTCACGAAATTTTGCATGTAGGATGGATAGAGATGGTATTTAGCGGGTATTTACCGGGTAAGTACCTAAGGGGAGGGTAAATACCCATTTGCGAGTATTTATTTGGGTATTTACTATATTGAATCGGTAATACAACATCTTACACCCTATTTCCGGGTTTCTGTTATCAAATCGATTTAGAATGGATAGTTTTACGATACTTTAAAGACGTGGGTAAATACTTGGGTAAATACCCGAGTTTTTACCCAAAAATTGGGTATAAACTCATTAACTGCCGAACCACTTGACATAGGCATACATGTTTGTAATGTCAAATGTCAAATATAGGAATCCAAAATGGGGTCTCTGGGTCCAAGTTTTGATATAGCCCCCATATAACCGTATCTCCCGATTTAAGGTATTTTTTGTCTATTAGACACACTTTTCCCCCAATTTGGCTGTAATTTGGCACAGAGTGTTCTTTTGGGGTACCAAATGTCCCTGCAAAAATTTATGTATGCAGGTCCACGTTTACTGGTAGACCCCATACATAAGGTACCCCTATTTTGAGTATTTACCCAAAAATTGGGTATAAACTAATTAACTGGCAAACCAATTGCCATAGGCGGCAAAAATTTGGCTCAGATGGTTTTTATATCAATATGGTGTGGGAAATGGGGTCCCTGGGTCCCCATCCATCGATCCTGGATGGATTCTGGCCAACGAAGACCCCTATTGTTTTTGGTAAAGATCGGTTAATATTTTGGGGATGAAATGGACCAAAAACTTTATTTTTGCCTGATTTTCTGGTCGCTCCAGAGGTCACAATAATGGTCCGAACATCGCGAATTTTTACAAGGAGAAGGAGATTGGGCCAAAGAATAAGCATGCCTGCTTTCATAAAGATCGGTCAATATTTAGCGGGTCAAATGGACCCTTACTTTTGTGTGAAAAATTACAAAATGTGTATTCTATGGCTTATATATTTGCCCCTGAAGGACATAGGCCCGAGAAGTTGATAGTATATCCAAGAGGAGTGGTTGACCTTTAAATTTATACGAATTATATTGTCGTATGTACTCGGATGTGGAAGTTACACTTAAATATTTACAGGTGTTTATGTACTCAGATATTATTTGGCAATCCATTACCACATTTGAGGGCAGACATATAGCGCTGATCGCTTTGAAATTTTCCATGAAGTTCCAATTATGATCAAGGAGAACGCCTATAATTTTCGATGATGATCAGATAATAATTTTGGGATGAAGTGGGCCGAAAACTTAATTTTTTGTGTGTTTTTTCGAGTCGATCAGATTCAAGCATCTCGATATACACAAGCCGAACATGGCAACACAACCCACGGTGAAGGGAATCTGTGCAAGTACCACAGATTTCTTGATGGTGGTCTTTGGTACCCAAGTGTTGCTTTTACTGCAGTATGTAAGGAGTGGACAATTCTTCTGACACTGTGCTTCTATATTATTATCGGGACAAGGGGTGCTTTCGTCAAGCAGGTGGGTAAGTTGAATAGAGTAGGCTTCTACTATCTGTTGTGTTTGCAGCTTTTCGACATCAAATTTCCGTGTTACATTAGATCGCACCTTTGCTGCCACATTAAGACGGGTGCGTACCTTGGCTGCCACAAGGTAATGGTCCGAATCGATATTCGCTCCTCGAATCGATCGGACGTCTAAAACACTGGATGAATGTCGTCTTCCGTCTATCACAACATGATCGATTTGATTTCTCGTTGTTCGATCCGGAGAAATCCAAGTGTCCTTGTGTATATCGAGATGCTTGAATCTGGTGCTGCTAACTACCCTGTTGTTTTGCTGCCGCGAAGTCAATCAACCTCATGCCGTTGTCGGATGTTTCTTCATGAAGGCCGAATTTTCCGATATTTTCCCTTCCGTTTCTTGCATTAAAATCTCCTAGCAGAATTTTAATATCATGGCCAGGGTAACAATCATACGCTGTTCCTATGCGCTCGTAAAATATGTCTTTGGTCTGTTCATCTTTATCTTCGATCGGAGCATGGGCGCAAATTAGATTGATATAAAAGAACTTCGCTTTTATACGGATTATAGCAATTCGTTCATCTACTGGAGTGAATCTGGAGGCGAGGTCTTTTATTCTCCTGTTAACCATAAATCCGCAGCCAAATTCATGTATCGTTTCATGGTAGCTATAATACATGGCGTAATCGTCTGATTTACTTACGTCAGTCCCTTTCCATCGCATTTCCTGTAAGGCAATAATATCGGCTTTGTACTTTTTGAGTAGATCTGCCAAAGGGAACAGTGTGCCCTGTTCTGTACAACGTGCGCACAATCCAAGTGCAGATTCGCAGATCGTGGTTCTTTATACGTTTGCGGGGGTGGTCAACATAGGGTGAGGGGGTGGGTTTGATTTTCTTTGCTTTTTCTTAGTAGTTTGGGTGTTCCGAGAGTGGGCAACTAGCCCGACGCCTAAGCCATTTTTATAGTGTTTATAAGGTGAACTTGCGGCACATATTAACTCACTATTTCATCGGGTGATGAAAATAGCTTCCCAGGGGGCACCACGGGGAGGTCAGTGTCCACAATTGAGATGAAAGAGGGACCAAGATAAGCCTGGACTTCATCATGTTAAAGCCAATCAGAGCCGATGCTTGGTATCTATCATCTTCTACGCCACCCTATATATATATATATATATATATATTGATAAATTTCTTCAGAAACGTTGGGCGCCACTTATTCGAATTGCATGTAAATCTTCCTTACTTCCTAATGTATTCCTGTATTGATATATAAAAACGCATACATACATCTTCATTTACTTGAGAACCTTATTAGGGTGATTGGTCACCCCAAACCCCCTGTCTCCCACACGAAAACAAAGACCATGAAATTCTCATTCACGCATGAATACAACAACAACACAAACAAACATATGTATCTATGTACGGCTAGAAGGTAAAGCATTAACGTTACACCTATCCAATGATGATGATGATAGGTAGCCAGGCTATAAAACCGCGTGTGCTCTGCTCACTGTTGGTGAGCATACGGCTACGTGCATATAGTTAATGTCACGATGTTATCATTTAATTCGTTGAAAATTAACACAACATTGTTTGGCTAAAATGAGGCAATTAATTAAGTTAATAACATTCCAGGTGAATGGACACGAGCACGAGCTCATCTCCCCCACACAGGCACACACTCATAACTTACACACACAAGGATAACATACAAAGGGATTATTGGTCACTATCCCGAAAAAAAGGCTAAAGGCAATAGCCGGAATTATTCGTTTGTTATATTTGTAATGAGCTGTTGGCTCATTGACTCGAAGATTGATGGTCTTATGTTAATTTTTAGGCGACTTAATGATGGCATTTACATTTTACACCTTTGGCAAAAAGAAAACCAACAACAACAAAAACAACAAGGTGATACGGAGCCAATAGCAGACATGGTGACATGATATGCCCATTTAAGTGGTGGACTAGTTAGCCGCTATTCGAATATGGGGTTGAATAATTCAATTGGTCATCAATCATTCGAACAATCAATCATTCTACGCCTTAAGGCCTTGAGGAGGGGTTATAAGAATTCTTTAAAAAATCCGCGCCTTAAGGCCTTGAAGAGGGGTTATAAGACTTCTTTAAAAAATCCGCGCCTTAAGGCCTTGAGGAGGGGTTATAAGAATTCTTTAAAAAATCCGCGCCTTAAGGCCTTGACTAGGGGTTATAAGAATTCTTTAAAAAATCCACGCCTTAAGGCCTTGACTAGGGGTTATAAGAATTCTTTAAAAAATCCACGCCTTAAGGCCTTGACTAGGGGTTATAAGAATTCTTTAAAAAATCCACGCCTTAAGGCCTGCAGGAGGGTTATAAGAATTCTTTAAAAAATCCACGCCTTAAGGCCTGCAGGAGGGTTATAAGAATTCTTTAAAAAATCCACGCCTTAAGGCCTTGACTAGGGGTTATAAGAATTCTTTAAAAAATCCACGCCTTAAGGCCTTGAAAAGGGTTATAAGAATTCTTTAAAAAATCCACGCCTTAAGGCTGCAGGAGGGTTATAAGAATTCTTTAAAAAATCCACGCCTTAAGGTCTGCAGGGGTTATAAGAATTCTTTAAAAAATCCACGCCTTAAGGCCTGCAGGAGGGTTATAAGAATTCTTTAAAAAATCCACGCCTTAAGGCCTTGACTAGGGGTTATAAGAATTCTTTAAAAAATCCACGCCTTAAGGCCTTGACTAGGGGTTATAAGAATTCTTTAAAAAATCCACGCCTTAAGGCCTTGACTAGGGGTTATAAGAATTCTTTAAAAAATCCACGCCTTAAGGCCTTGACTAGGGGTTATAAGAATTCTTTAAAAAATCCACGCCTTAAGGCCTTGACTACGGGTTATAAGAATTCTTTAAAAAATCCACGCCTTAAGGCCTTGACTAGGGGTTATAAGAATTCTTTAAAAAATCCACGCCTTAAGGTCTGCAGGAGGGTTATAAGAATTCTTTAAAAAATCCACGCCTTAAGGTCTGCAGGAGGGTTATAAGAATTCTTTAAAAAATCCACGTCTTAAGGTCTGCAGGAGGGTTATAAGAATTCTTTAAAAAATCCACGCCTTAAGGCCTGCAGGAGGGTTATAAGAATTCTTTAAAAAATCCACGCCTTAAGGCCTGCAGGAGGGTTATAAGAATTCTTTAAAAAATCCACGCCTTAAGGCCTGCAGGAGGGTTATAAGAATTCTTTAAAAAATCCACGCCTGAAGACCGTGAGGATTCTTTAAAAAATCCACGCCTGAAGAACGTGATGATTCTTTAAAAAATCCACCCCTGAAGGCCGTGAGGATTCTTTAAAAAATCCACGCCTGAAGGCCGTGAGGATTCTTTAAAAAATCCACGCCTGAAGGCCGTGAGGATTCTTTAAAAAATCCACGCCTGAAGGCCGTGAGGATTCTTTAAAAAATCCACGCCTGAAAGCCGTGAGGATTCTTTAAAAAATCCACGCCTGAAAGCCGTGAGGATTCTTTAAAAAATCCACGCCTGAAGGCCGTGAGGATTCTTTAAAAAATCCACTCCCGAAGGCTGTGAGGATTCTTTAAAAAATCCACGCCTGAAGGCCGTGAGGATTCTTTAAAAAATCCACGCCTGAAGGCCGTGAGAATTCTTTAAAAATTTCTTTAAAAAATCCACGCCTAGAGGCCTTGGTGGAGGATTTAAAATTTCTTTAAAAAATCCACGCCTAGAGGCCTTGGTGGAGGATTTAAAATTTCTTTAAAAAATCCACGCCTAGAGGCCTTGGTGGAGGATTTAAAATTTCTTTAAAAAATCCACGCCTAGAGGCCTTGGTGGAGGATTTAAAATTTCTTTAAAAAATCCACGCCTAGAGGCCTTGGTGGAGGATTTAAAATTTCTTTAAAAAATCCACGCCTAGAGGCCTTGGTGGAGGATTTAAAATTTCTTTAAAAAATCCACGCCTAGAGGCCTTGGTGGAGGATTTAAAATTTCTTTAAAAAATCCACGCCTAGAGGCCTTGGTGGAGGATTTAAAATTTCTTTAAAAAATCCACGCCTAGAGGCCTTGGTGGAGGATTTAAAATTTCTTTAAAAAATCCACGCCTAGAGGCCTTGGTGGAGGATTTAAAATTTCTTTAAAAAATCCACGCCTAGAGGCCTTGGAGGAGGATTTAAAATTTCTTTAAAAAATCCACGCCTAGAGACCTTGGTGGAGGATTTAAAAATTTTGTAAAAAATCCACGCCTAGAGGCCTTGGTGCAGGATTTAAAATTTTTGTAAAAAATCCACGCCTAGAGGCCTTGGCGGAGGATTTAAAATTTTTGTAAAAAATCCACGCCTAGAGGCCTTGGTGGAGGATTTAAAATTTCTTTAAAAAATCGCGCCTAGAGGTTTTGGTGGGGGATTTAAAATTTCTTTTGAAAAATCGCGCCTAGAGGCCTTGGTGGAGGATTTAAAATTTCTTTTAAAAAATCCACGCCTAGAGGTTTTGGTGGGGGATTTAAAATTTCTTTAAAAAATCCACGCCTAGAGGCCTTGGTGGAGGTTTTAAAATTTATTAAAAAAAAAATCCACGCCTAGAGGTTTTGGTGGAGGATTTAAAATTTCTTTTGAAAAATCACGCCTAGAGGCCTTGGTGGAGGATTTAAAAATTTTGTAAAAAATCCACGCCTAGAGGCCTTGGTGCAGGATTTAAAATTTTTGTAAAAAATCCACGCCTAGAGGCCTTGGTGGAGGATTTAAAATTTCTTTAAAAAATCCACGCCTAGAGGCCTTGGTGGAGGATTTAAAATTTGTTTTAAAAAATCCACGCCTAGAGGCCTTGGTGGAGGGTTAGTTATACTCAGGACAGTTTTTTTTTTTAATTTTTGGCCGAGATAGAGACTCTTGCCGCATTTTCGCATCCAAAAAGTATTCTCATCTAAAAAAAACTCTGTAATTAAAAAAAAAGTCTTGAACATTTTCTCATGATTTTCAAAACAAGTAAAAGCTTTATCTCTGCCTTAAGATCTAATAAAACTTTGTAAGCTCTCAGGTCTCATGGTGGACTCAATGAAAAGGTGTTAAACTGTTTTACAGAAAAAACAAACCGGAGGACAACAACACTGTCCTGCTTGGGACTTGACAAAAATAACATGGATAATTTGTGAAAACACAGGTATGAGCATTAAATGCCGGCTCCATTAGGTGGCCTCAAAAAAAAAAAAAATTAACAATAAAACCAGAAGTTCTGCCAGCACCATAAATGGCATATTTTTATTTGGAGGACCAGAAAAAAGAACAACAACAACAAAAATACTGATACAAGAAGTCAGCACATCTGACAGTTGCAACCATAAGTTATGATGGATTGTTTTGTCGTTGCATTGTCATTTACCTCGGTCAACCTCACTCTCTGTGGCGATCACACTTCTAGTTCGAAGTGACTGAAGTGACGACTATTCAAAAAGATATCATTATGAATTGATAAATATTTATAAGTTCGCCATCGATGTGTTGTGTTTACACACAACATAACAACAAATAATCATCATTAGGGTTATTAATAACTGACGTAGTAGTCGATCATTTAGTCAGTCAGTTAGCCACTGAACTTAGCAGACATCAGTTGAGTGCAATTCAGTCGAGTCAGCCAGCCAGCCAGCCTGTCTACTGTCTGTCTGGTAGATCAGAAGATAAGATGCAATACTCGAACTAAGTTGAGGTTTTTTGTAATATTCAATTTTTTTTGTTAAGAGCTCATAAATTATCGAGGAAGTTCGAAGTTTAAGAAAAATTTAAAAAAAAGAATGGAAAAACTTAGGGAAATGGAAGTGAAATCTACTAGAACTTGTTTAAACATATCTAAATATATTCTCAAAAATTAATTGCCATCGATTTTTCGGCAAAATCAGTATTTTAACGTTGGGCGCCATTTTCTGAATTTTCACATTCACCTAAAAATATTGAACATCTAATAGAAACCGGGTCTCTCCTATCAAGGAAAACATTTAATATATCGAGACATCACATTTGGACGTCATTACATTATGCAACCAAAATCTGTATTTTAACGTTGGGCGCCATTTCCCAACGGGTCTTCACATTAACCTTAAAATACTGAACACCTTAAATAAATCGTGTCTCTTATCAAAGACAAAAAATAAAATACCGAGTTTTTACATTTGGGCGTCATTACATTATGCGCAAAAAATCTGTATTTTAACGTTGGGCGCCAATTTCCAAATTTTCACATTCATCAAAAAATATTGAACATCTGTTGGAAACCGGGTCTCTCTTCTATCAAAGAAAACCTTTAATATATCGAGTCTTCACATTTGAGCGTCATTACATTATGCACAAAGAAAATCTGTATTTTAACGTTGGGCGCCATTTTCCGAATTTTCACATTTATCTAAAAATATTGAACATCTGTTGGAAACCGGGTCTCTCTTCTATCAGAGAAAACATTTAATATATCGAGACATCACATTTGGGCGTCATTACATTATGCACAAAGAAAATCTGTATTTTAACGTTGGGCGCCATTTTCCGGGTTTTCACATTCATCTAAAAATATTGAACATCTGTTGGAAACCGGGTCTCTCCTATCAAAGAAAACATTTAATATATCGAGACATCACATTTGGGCGTCATTACATTATGCAGAAAAATCTATATTTTAACGTTGGGCGCCATTTTCCGAATTTTCACATTTATCTAAAAATATTGAACATCTGTTGGAAACCGGGTCTCTCTTCTATCAAAGAAAACATTTAATATATCGAGACATCACATTTGGGCGTCATTACATTATGCGCAAAAAAATCTGTATTTTAACGTTGGGCGCCATTTCCCCACGGGTCTTCACATTAACCTTAAAATACTGAACACCTTAAATAAATCGTGTCTCTTATCAAAGACAAAAAAAATAAAATACCGAGTCATACATATGTTCTCAAAAATTGATTGCCATTGATTTTTCGGCAAAATCAATATGTTAACGTTGGGCGCCATTTTCCGAGTTTTCACATTCATCTAAAAATATTGATCACCTATTAGAAGCCGGGTCTCTCTCTCCTATCAAAGAAAACATTTAATATATCGAGACATCACATTTGAGCGTCATTACATTATGCAAAAAAATCTGTATTTTAACGTTGGGCGCCATTTTCACATTAACCTTAAAATACTGAACACCTCAAATAAATCGTGTCACTTATCAAAGACAAAAGATAAAATACCGAGTCTTCACATTTGGGCGCCATTACAGATTCATCCGGCTTTTGACATCACAATAGAGCTCATAATATTTAAGGTATATGGGTCCAAGTTTTTTAAATAGGCTCCCATTTAACTTTTCTGCACGAGTTTCGGTATATTTGAAGGTTTTAGCAGCATTTTCTAATCAATGTGGCTATAATTTGACCGAAGAGCCCGTAGTTCTTTGAGACAACCGGACAGTAAATTTTGTAATGTAGGTCCATGTTTGGACATAGACTTCGTACAAGAGTACCGATCTATTTTCGTTATCTTGAAGGACCAAGGTATATTTCCAACAAAAGTGGCAGACAGATAAAAGCCTTCCGATTTTTCAAGTTATCCAAGGGTAAAAGACAGGGCCTGACTTATCTTTCACATCGAAGTAGCTTTAATTTAGCATTTCAAGTTTTCCGAGGATTAATAATAAGCTGACAGAAAAAAGTATGCCCATTTTTCGATATAACACCCGCATAAATTTTCCGGATTCTCCCAGGACATTTTAAAGGTCTCAAATTCGCACCTAATGGCTTTGTGAATCGGTTTTAAAATTCCTTTAAAAAATCCACGCCTTAGAGGCCTTAGATAGGTTTTAAAATTCCTTTAAAAAATCCAGGCCTTAGAGGCCTTAGAGAGGTTTTAAAATTCCTTTAAAAATCCACGCCTTAGATGCCTTAGATAGGTTTTTAAAATTCCTTTAAAAAATCCAGGCCTTAGATAGGTTTTAAAATTCCTTTAAAAAATCCACGCCTTAGAGGTCTTAGAGAGGTTTTAAAATTCCTTTAAAAAATCCACGCCTTAGAGGTCTTAGAGAGGTTTTAAAATTCCTTTAAAAAATCCACGCCTTAGAGGTCTTAGAGAGGTTTTAAAATTCCTTTAAAAAATCCACGCCTTAGAGGTCTTAGAGAGGTTTTAAAATTCCTTTAAAAAATCCACGCCTTAGAGGTCTTAGAGAGGTTTTAAAATTCCTTTAAAAAATCCACGCCTTAGAGGTCTTAGAGAGGTTTTAAAATTCCTTTAAAAAATCCACGCCTTAGAGGTCTTAGAGAGGTTTTAAAATTCCTTTAAAAAATCCACGCCTTAGAGGTCTTAGAGAGGTTTTAAAATTCCTTTAAAAAATCCACGCCTTAGAGGTCTTAGAGAGGTTTTAAAATTCCTTTAAAAAATCCACGCCTTAGAGGTCTTAGAGAGGTTTTAAAATTCCTTTAAAAAATCCACGCCTTAGAGGTCTTAGAGAGGTTTTAAAATTCCTTTAAAAAATCCACGCCTTAGAGGTCTTAGAGAGGTTTTAAAATTCCTTTAAAAAATCCACGCCTTAGAGGTCTTAGAGAGGTTTTAAAATTCCTTTAAAAAATCCACGCCTTAGAGGTCTTAGAGAGGTTTTAAAATTCCTTTAAAAAATCCACGCCTTAGAGGTCTTAGAGAGGTTTTAAAATTCCTTTAAAAAATCCACGCCTTAGAGGTCTTAGAGAGGTTTTAAAATTCCTTTAAAAAATCCACGCCTTAGAGGTCTTAGAGAGGTTTTAAAATTCCTTTAAAAAATCCACGCCTTAGAGGTCTTAGAGAGGTTTTAAAATTCCTTTAAAAAATCCACGCCTTAGAGGCCTTAGATAGGTTTTAAAATTCCTTTAAAAAATCCACGCCTTAGAGGCCTTAGAGAGGTTTTAATATTCCTTTAAAAAATCCATGCCTTAGAGGCCTTGGTGGAGGTTTTAAAATTCCTTTAAAAAATCCACGCCTTAGAGGCCTTTGAGAGGTTTTAAAATTCCTTTAAAAAATCCACGCCTTAGAGGCCTTTGAGAGGTTTTAAAATTCCTTTAAAAAATCCACGCCTTAGAGGCCTTAGATAGGTTTTAAAATTCCTTTAAAAAATCCACGCCTTAGAGGCCTTTGAGAGGTTTTAAAATTCCTTTAAAAAATCCACGCCTTAGAGGCCTTTGAGAGGTTTTAAAATTCCTGTAAAAAATCCACGCCTTAGAGGCCTTGGTGGAGGATTTTAAATTTCTTTAAAAAATTCGCGCCTAGAGGCTTTGGTGGAGGATTTAAAATTTCTTAAAAAAATCCTCACCTAAATTCTTTAAAAAACTTCGACCTGAGACGAATGTCATTGGTTCGACATTAATTGTCTAATTAACGCTAAGCCTACCCTCAGTAATCCCCTTTTTTAATTATTTTTTTTTTTTTTGGGAGGGCGGACGTGGAGCCCAAAAAAATCTCCCTTTTTATTAACCTCTTACATTAACCTCTCCGAATCGTGTAATATTTCTACAAGAATCCCTAAGCATGTTCGGGCAACGTGTTATTTTAAATGCCATCCAGCCGGAGGATTCTTTTGGAAGGATGGATGGATGGATGGATGATTGGAATGCCTGTTTGTGCAATGTCTCTACAACCAGGCAACACATTCCATTGACTGGTTGGTGGTTGATACCAAAACACTTGTTGGACTAGAATCGGAATCATCACCATCAAAAACAAACAAGTAAAAGGAAACTCTTCAGAATATCCCGATGAAAAAAATCGAAAACCAAAAAAAACGAAAAAATATTGATGACGATAAGACAACGATGACAAGACAAGCGAAACTGATGATGATGATGATGATGATGATGATGACGACGATGGTGCTACTACTCCACTACAACTACTAGCATGGATGATGGCGACAATGAAGCTGGCTGGTTGGTAGCTGCCCGGCTGCTGATGAGTACAACACACTTTACTGAATTTGGGCGACAGCAGTCACCAAAAACTGAGTTGATGGTTATTCGCTTGCCTTGCACCATGACAATGACACTGACATCTAGATGAGGTTAAGAAGTAGCGATGGGGCTTAGGTCGGTCGGGCACATGGTCGGTTGGATGGTTTGCTGGATATCGATGACACCGTGCATGCTTGGCGAGGCTTGGTGGACGGTATTTTCATTAAGGCAACCAAACCACTTGTTTGAAATGCTTCCGAGAACATTTCACAATTGACAGTTGTCATTAGTGATTTATAAGTAATATTTATACGTGTTATTGTCAAACGAAAAAAGCAAAAACAACAATAACAACAACAACAATACAAAAGGCACACATCGATAATAAAAATAATGGCAATAACTAAACTAAATAAAAAACACACAGAGAGAAATTAAAAGGAGAAAGGGGCAGAACCAATTTTTTAAAAACATTCGACAGGTAGTTACAAGCCGCTCGAAAAAATAGAGGCCTCGTCGAGGAGGTTAAAAATTGTTTAAAAAAATCCACGCCTAGAGGCCTTGTCGAGGAGGTTAAAAATTGTTTAAAAAAATCCACGCCTAGAGGCCTTGTCGAGGAGGTTAAAAATTGTTTAAAAAAATCCACGCCTAGAGGCCTTGTCGAGGAGGTTAAAAATTGTTTAAAAAAATCCACGCCTAGAGGCCCTGTTCGAGGAGGTTAAAAATTGTTTAAAAAAATCCACGCCTAGAGGCCTTGTCGAGGAGGTTAAAAATTGTTTAAAAAAATCCACGCCTAGAGGCCTTGTCGAGGAGGTTAAAAATTGTTTAAAAAAATCCACGCCTAGAGGCCTTGTCGAGGAGGTTAAAAATTGTTTAAAAAAATCCACGCCTAGAGGCCTTGTCGAGGAGGTTAAAAATTGTTTAAAAAAATCCACGCCTAGAGGCCTTGTCGAGGAGGTTAAAAATTGTTTAAAAAAATCCACGCCTAGAGGCCTTGTCGAGGAGGTTAAAAATTGTTTAAAAAAATCCCCGCCTAGAGGCCTTGTCGAGGAGGTTAAAAATTGTTTAAAAAAATCCCCGCCTAGAGGCCTTGTCGAGGAGGTTAAAATTTGTTTAAAAAAATCCCCGCCTAGAGGCCTTGTCGAGGAGGTTAAAATTTGTTTAAAAAAATCCACGCCTAGAGGCCTTGTCGAGGAGGTTAAAAATTGTTTAAAAAAATCCCCGCCTAGAGGCCTTGTCGAGGAGGTTAAAAATTGTTTAAAAAATCCACGCCTAGAGGCCTTGTCGAGGAGGTTAAAAATTGTTTAAAAAAATCCACGCCTAGAGGCCTTGTCGAGGAGGTTAAAAATTGTTTAAAAAAATCCACACCTAGAGGCCCTGTTCGAGGAGGTTAAAAATTGTTTAAAAAAATCCACGCCTAGAGGCCTTGTCGAGGAGGTTAAAAATTGTTTAAAAAAATCCACGCCTAGAGGCCTTGTCGAGGAGGTTAAAAATTGTTTAAAAAAATCCACGCCTAGAGGCCTTGTCGAGGAGGTTAAAAATTGTTTAAAAAAATCCACGCCTAGAGGCCTTGTCGAGGAGGTTAAAAATTGTTTAAAAAAATCCACGCCTAGAGGCCTTGTCGAGGAGGTTAAAAATTGTTTAAAAAAATCCACGCCTAGAGGCCTTGTCGAGGAGGTTAAAAATTGTTTAAAAAAATCCACGCCTAGAGGCCTTGTCGAGGAGGTTAAAAATTGTTTAAAAAAATCCACGCCTAGAGGCCTTGTCGAGGAGGTTAAAAATTGTTTAAAAAAATCCACGCCTAGAGGCCTTGTCGAGGAGGTTAAAAATTGTTTAAAAAAATCCACGCCTAGAGGCCTTGTCGAGGAGGTTAAAAATTGTTTAAGAAAATCCACGCCTAGAGGCCTTGTCGAGGTTAACAATTGTTTAAAAAATCCACGCCTAGAGGCCTTGTCGAGGAGGTTAAAAATTGTTTAAAAAATCCACGCCTAGAGGCCTTGTCGAGGAGGATAAAAATTGTTTGAAAGAGTCCACGCCTAGAGGCCTTGTCGAGGAGGTTAAAAATTGTTAAAAAAAATATACGCCTTGAGTACATTTTTCTCCCAGTGTTTCCGAGTTATTTGTTCTAAATGATATTGATACCTAAGCTTGCATTAAAGTTCCGCAAAAAATACCGAACCTGAAAAATCGTTTTCGCCAAAGGGAGAGTGTGAAAAAAACCGCCGCCACCATCAGCTTGAACCGTTTGCTGCCCCTCCGATTGCCAAAGGTGTTTACAAGTTTATCGCGCGTTGACGCGCTCATGTTGATGTTGGATGAGGTCGGTGGCGCAACAAAAACTTGTTAAAAAGTTGCATTTGTGCTCACCTCGTGCAACAAGCGAGAAAAATACCAACGCCACCAATAACAGCAACAACAACAAAATGTTCGGAACGGTAAACAATATTGCAACATGTTGTACAATGCGTTAACATTTTTTTGCGCCTTTAGTGGTTGTTGTTTTTTTTCCTTCTTTTTTGGTGAAATACGCCAGCGTATGGCGTAACATTTCTACAGTAGCAGCAACAACAACATCAATGCAGAAAAATATGCCACCAGCATAATTCTGCAATGAAAAACGTGATTGTGCTACTGATTGCCACATGAACTCAGCTGCGGCTGTTCTGACTGCCATGGCAGTGTTAAGTGATTCTCTCACAGATCCTCGAAGTATTTTTCCTCCAAACATCATTCGACACCTTTAAAACCCGAGACTCAACTTCAACTCAAAGGCTGTACTTCGAATGGGCTTTGAGGACAGACACTGGACGAAAATGATGGATGGTTGGCAGGATGATTTTTTTTCTTTCACTCAGGCAATGTGTTAAAATTTCTAAGCACTTGTACGGACCTGCATCACGTTACTCGTCTACTTTTTCTCCTCCTCCTCCAATGCATTGCAAAAAACTACAACAACAACAATAAACGCAAATCATTGCATTTGGTTAAGCACGTGTTGTGGATAATTAAATTAAATTTTTAAAGGCCAGCCACTCATTTTTCCCTTAAATTCACCCTCCTCCTCTGCTGAAAAACTACCGAACGCTGGCCATCGATCGTTAAAACGTTTATGTAAACAATTGTTAAAAATTGTTTAGCTAAATACAAACACGTGACCGCCAAACGAAATCCAATTTTTTTTTGCCCAAAAAAAAAAAAAACTTCACAAAGAGGCTGGTCATGGTTGGCCGATTGCGCCCGACCATAACAAGTGGTGTTCACAAGTGGTCGCACAGCACAGCACCCATCAATTCACGGGCACTTTTTTCTTGAATTATTTACTTTAAACACACTCTCGGGGCAAGTGGCGGTTGCAAGAAAAAAAACAAGGGTTAAGCATTCCGCCTTTGAAATGTATCCTTCATTTGGATTTGAAGTTCACGGAATATTCCGAATAAATCTGATGTTTATATTTAAAATGAGAAGAGAAAAGTGTTTTTTTTTTTTTTTTGTTATAAGGACGAAAGTGGTAAATAAGGACTTTGATTATCGATGGGAATGGTAATGCATATGTTCCAATTTTTTGTGGGAGAAAATCCTTGAAAAGGGTTAAAAATATCCTAAAAAATTCCGGACCGTAAGACTTAACGAGGTTTCAAAAATAACCTTTAAAAATCCACACCAAGAGGTCTAGTAGAGGAGTATTAAAATTCTTTAAAAAGTCCACGTCTTAAGGTCTTTAGAAGGGAAGAGAGGCTTACAAATTATTTACAGAAGCGCCAACAGTCCTGGAAGAGAGGTTTAAAAAATCTCCAAACAATTCATGCCTAAAGTCCTGGAAGAGAGATTTAAAAAATCTCCAAACAAACCACGCCTAGAGTCGTGGAAAAGAGAGGTTTAAAAAATCTCCTAACAATCCACGCCTAGAAGCCTTAGAGGGCGGAATAAAGTTTGTTTAAAAAAACTCGCCTAGAGGCCTTAAATGGCGGGTTAAATTCCTTTAAAAAAATTCTCGCCTAGGCGCCTTAAAGGGCGGCTTAAAATGTCTTTAAAAAATTCTCGCCTAGAGGCCTTAAAAAATCCACACCTAGAGGCCTTTGAGGGCGGCTTAAAATTCCTTTAAAAAATCCACGCCTAGAGGCCTTAGAGGGCGGCTTAAAATTCCTTTAAAAAATCCACGCCTAGAGGCCTTAGAGGGCGGCTTAAAATTCCTTTAAAAAATCCACGCCTAGAGGCCTTATAGACCATGAGGAAACATTCTTTAAAAAATCCACGCCTAGAGGCCTTATAGACCATGAGGAAACATTCTTTAAAAAATCCACGCCTAGAGGCCTTATAGACCATGAGGAAACATTCTTTAAAAAATCCACGCCTAGAGGCCTTAGAGGGCGGCTTAAAGTTTGTTTAAAAAATTCTCGCCTTAAAGGGCGGCTTTAAATGTCTTTAAAAAATTCTCGGTCTTAAAGGGCGACTTAATCCACGTCTTTAAAAAGTTCTCGCCTAGCGGCCTTAAAAGGCGGCTTAAAATTCCTTAAAAATCCACGCCTAGAGGCCTTAGAAGGCGGGTTAAAATTCCTTAAAAATCCACGCCTAGAGGCCTTAGAAGGCGGGTTAAAATTCCTTAAAAAAATCCACGCCTAGAGGCCTTAGAGGGCGGCTTAAAATTCCTTAAAAAAATTCACGCCTAGAGGCCTTAAAAGGCGGCTCAAAATTCCTTTAAAACTCCACGCCTAGAGTCCTGGAAGAGAGGTTTAAAATTCCTTTAAAAACTCCACGCCTAGAGTCCTGGAAGAGAAGAGTATAATAATTCTTTAAAAAATCCACGCCTAGAGGCCTTGTGGAGGGGTATAAAAATTCTTTTAAAAATCCACGCCTAGAGGCCTTGTGGAGGGGTATAAAAATTCTTTTAAAAATCCACGCCTAGAGGCCTTGTGGAGGGGTATAAAAATTCTTTTAAAAATCCACGCCTAGAGGCCTTGTGGAGGGGTATAAAAATTCTTTTAAAAATCCACGCCTAGAGGCCTTGTGGAGGGGTATAAAAATTATTTGAAAAATTTATGTCTAGAGGCCTTATAGGGGATTATAAACAATCTTTAAAAAGATCGAGGCCTGGAGGGCTAGGTGGAAGAGTAAAATGCCTTAAAAAAATCCAGTGAGAGGTGTTAAAAATCCTTTTAAATTTCTTTCTTCTTTGTCTCAATTGTCTATAAAATATTTACAAAATATTGTCAAATCTAAAATGATGGATTGGTCCTTTGAATTTATTCTGAAAGTTGTTTTTTTGCAAATCATGTTTCTTTATAAAAAATCCAAAACAAAAACTGTTGGTGGTCTTTTGAAATAGAATCTACAAAAATATGAAATCCATGAAAAATTTTTATTTTAAAACAAAAATCAAAAGTCATGTTGAAAATAAAAATTCACAAATATTTAAAAGAAAATTATGATGGCTTTTGTTGCTGCTCCTGCTACTACAGCTGCTGCCTAGGTAGGTGTCTCGGCAGATTTTTGTGTTTATTTTTATATGACATATTTGGGAGAATAATAAAATTGACAATAACACCAACAACACCATTTGAAATCAATGATGAATGAATACCGAGCGGCATCATCAAGTCAACCCCACCCCCTTCTCTTTTTTTCATGTCTGAATCCCCCAAAGGGTTTGGTGGTTTGCCACGAACTTCGAACTATGTTGGCCTGCTTGTCACACACATACATATACACTCTACCGCTCTCACCCGTTCTGTGCTAATCGCCTGGGGATTCCCATAATTTCCCCCAGGTGCCTGTTTGGCCATCTCGGGCCAGGCGGCACACTTAGTCTGTGGGCGTTGTCACTGTTAATTTCCGACTAATTTAAGAGGTGGTTCTAATTATAATCTGCCATTCGATTTTTAACACCATCCACACTAATAAGGCATGCATGGTTGGTGCATGTTCCTCTTCGGCTGGGAGTTTATAATTAGTAACCTCCGACCAATTTGGAGAGCGGGTGTCGCGAGTGCGAGTGATATGCAAAGTAGCGGCGTATTGTGGGGGGAAAGGAAACTCTTTTTACAACAAATCTATGAATATTTTATTAATTAATGATGTCTAGGGACAGCTGACGAAGTCATCCATGTTCGCCAGTTGTTGTTTTTGTCTTGTGGACATTTGCAGCAGCCCTGCACCACAGCACATTGTTCTGTGATGGATTCTGTAAATAGGTTCTTTGGCTGGAATTCCGTTTTACATTCATTTGACCGGGCCGCGTACTTCGTATTTGGTTATTATTGCCATTGTTTGTCTTCCCGAAAAAATCCTTGGGGGGCAATTAATGTCAGTCCAAAACAGACAAACACACACACACACACGTTTTACATATTTTATAGGCAAGAGGCTGGCGGAGACGGAGGAAGGAAATAGCCTTACCTCCTACAAGGAGGCTGCTAAACATCAGCCATAAAAAACAATCGTTGAATATTTTAGTTCGCCTCAGTCATATGTCGCATGTCCTTTTATGATGGTTGTCGTTGTTTCTAGTGTAGTTGTTGTTGTTATTGTTTTGGTACATTTTTAGGTTTCGTGCTATCCCGTACCACAATTTTCAAAACAACGAAATGAAAATATTCATTAAATATTAAATACCAGTTTTTTTTCTTCTTCGATTCGTTGGAATATGAAATACAATGAACATATAATTACTTTAGAGTCTGTATGACAAAAGCAACAACAACAACAACGAATTACAAAAAAAAATCGAGACATGTTGACGGTACAGCCTACCATGTCACATGGATCTAATCCAAGAGGGATTGAGAAATTAAATAAAATATTTAAAAAATCCAGACTTTAAGTCCTTGGGTACAACTTTTAAAAATCCACGCCTTAAGGCCTTTTAGAGGAGGTTAAAAATTCCTTTAAAAATCCACGCCTAAAGGACTTGAGGAGGGTATAAAACTTCTTTTAAAAATCCACGCCTAAAGGACTTGAGGAGGGGTATAAAACTTCTTTTAAAAATCCACGCCTAAAGGACTTGAGGAGGGGTATAAAACTTCTTTTAAAAATCCACGCCTAAAGGACTTGAGGAGGGGTATAAAACTTCTTTTAAAAATCCACGCCTAAAGGAAGACCTTGAATAAATTTTTTTAAAAAATCCACGCCTAAAGGACCCTTTGAAAAAATATTCTATTAAAAATCCACGCCTAAAGGACTTGAGGAGGGGTATAAAACTTCTTTTAAAAATCCACGCCTAAAGGACTTGAGGAGGGGTATAAAACTTCTTTTAAAAATCCACGCCTAAAGGACTTGAGGAGGGGTATAAAACTTCTTTTAAAAATCCACGCCTAAAGGACTTGAGGAGGGGTATAAAACTTCTTTTAAAAATCCACGCCTTAAGGCCATGAGGAGGGGTATAAAATTCCCTTAAAAATCCACGCCTTAAGGCCTTTTAGAGGGGGTTAAAAATTCTTTTAAAAATCCACGCCTTAAGGCCATGAGGAGGGGTATAAAATTCCTTTAAAAATCCACGCCTTAAGGCCTTTTAGAGGAGGTTAAAAATTCTTTTAAAAATCCACGCCTTAAGGCCATGAGGAGGGGTATAAAATTCCTTTAAAAATCCACGCCTTATGTCCTATGGAAAGGCTTTAAAAATCCACGCCTTGGTAGCTGCACAGGGGCTAAAATAATTCCTTTAAAAATCCACGCCTTGGTAGCTGGACAGAGGCTAGAAAAATTCCTTTAAAAATCCACGCCTTGGTAGCCTCAGTTCGGCTATAAAAATTCCTTTAAAAATTCACGCCTTGGTAGCAGCACAGAGGTTATAAAAGTTCCTTTAAAAATTCAGGGAGGATAGAAAAATTCCTTTAAAAATCCACGCCCTGGCAGCTGCACTGAGGCCAGAAAAATTCCTTTAAAAATCCACTCCTTGATAGATTTACAGAGGCTAGAAAAACTCTTTTAAAAATCCACGCCTTGATAGCTTGAGGGAGGCTAGAAAAATTCCTTTAAAAATCCACGCCTTGGTAGCTGCACAGGGGCTAAAATAATTCCTTTAAAAATCCACGCCTTGGTAGCTGCACAGGGGCTAAAATAATTCCTTTAAAAATCCACGCCTTGGTAGCCTCAGTTCGGCTATAAAAATTCCTTGAAAAATCCACGCCTTGGTAGCCTTAGTTCGGCTAGAAAAATTTCTTTGAAAATCCCCGCCTTGGTAGCTGCACAGAGGCTAGAAAAATTCCTTTAAAAATCCACGCCTTGGTAGCCTTAGTTCGGCTAGAAAAATTCCTTTAAAAATCCACGCCTTGGTAGCCTTAGTTCGGCTAGAAAAATTCCTTTAAAAATCCACGCGTTGGTAGCCTCAGTTCAGCTAGAAAAATTTCTTTAAAAATCCACACCTTGGTAGCTGCACAGAGGCTAGAAAATTTCCTTAAAAAAAAACAAGCCTTTGAGGCTTGAATGGGGCTAGGCAAATTCTTAAGACCTTTGAAAAGGCCACAAAAAAGTCTTTTAATAATTTATTCACATATCGTTTTAATCTCAAATAATTAAACAAAATCTCCACCACAATTAGCCAACATCTAGGCCTCCGGCCCATAATAACCCCCCACACCAAATGTTTGTTTTGACAGTTTATCTTTGTGTCTTCCGACCATATTTGTTTAGTTTTGTCAATCATTGTTTTGTGTTATGTTTCTTCCTCCGCTATTTATCTTTGGCTTATTAGTTGTCTTCTGTATTTTCATTATTCTGCCATTCTGGCATTCCATTCTTTTCAAAACAATTCACATGTGAATATGAATATGAAAGCAGGAACAACAACTAACTGCCATTGTTATTATCCTTGCCATTGTCTGCGGGTATTTGTTTTACCGAGGAGGGGGGAGGATGATTCCAGTTAACTACAAATTCTACATGTCCGAACATTTCATCAGCATTCCAGAATCACTGTCAAAGTTCATATGAATTGCTATTTTTGTTTGCTCTTCTGTGTGCAGGGTAGCGGGTAGGGTCATATGAATTTTCCATGGAAATAAAAACCCACACTTATTCGCACACACACACACTCGCACACAAATGGCGAAAAATTAACCACGGGAAAAAGAAGTACACTCTGGGGGGCAAGTTTTTCTTATGGCTTCTGTGTGTATGTGTGTGTGTGCAAGTTTTCTTTTGTTTGAATATCTTTGGCCAAACGATTTCTTTGCCCAATGGAAATGCCGAAGACGATGATGATGACGCAGAACAATGTAAAACTTTGTGCTTGTCTTGGCAAAAGGACCACGAACGCCATGGAAAGTTATATACGAAGGGGGAGTGGAGAGTGGGGGGTCAGATCATATTGACATAACAGCCACAAAGATATACACATTAAACTAAAGCAAAATATGTTAGGTGGGGAATGCATTAAATTATACACTCAGAGAAAACCAAGGAGGCCTGAAAAAATCCACGCCTTGGTAGCTCCACAGAGGCTAGAAAAATTCCTTTAAAAATCCGCGCCTTGGTAGGTCCATAGAGGCTAGAAAAATTCATTTAAAAATCCGCGCCTTGGTAGGTCCATAGAGGCTAGAAAAATTCATTTAAAAATCCACGCCTTGGGTACTTCAAGGTGGCCTGAAAAATTCCTTTAAAAATCCAGGTCTTTGGTACTTCAAGGAGGCCTGAAAAATTCCTTTAAAAATCCACGCCTTGTTGGCTTCGAGGAGGTTAGAAAAATTCCTTTAAAAATCCACACCTTTGGAGCTTCTAGGAGATTAGAAAAATTCCTTTAAAAATCCACGCCTTAGAGGCTTGGATTTTGGGCTACGCCTTGTTGGCTTCAAGAAGACCTGAAAATTTCCTTTAAAAATCCACGCCTTGTTGGCTTCAAGGAGACCTGAAAATTTCCTTTAAAAATCCACGCCTTGTTGGCTTCAAGGAGACCTGAGGTTAGAAAAATTCCTTTAAAAATCCACGCCTTGTTGGCTTCAGGGAGGTTAGAAAAATTCGTTTAAAAATCCACGCTTTGGTGGTTTCAAGGAGGTTAGAAAAATTCCTTTAAAAATCCACGCCTTGGTGGTTTCAAGGAGGTTAGAAAAATTCCTTTAAAAATCCACGCCTTGGTGGTTTCAAGGAGGTTAGAAAAATTCCTTTAAAAACCCACGCCTTGGTGGTTTCAAGGAGGTTAGAAAAATTCCTTTAAAAATCCACGCCTTGTTGGCTTCAAGGAGACCTGAAAAATTCATTTAAAAATCCACGCCTTGTTGGCTTCCAGGAGGTTAGGAAAAATTCCTTTAAGAATCCACGCCTTGTTGGCTTCAGGGAGGTTAGAAAAATTCCTTTAAAAATCCACGCCTTTTTGGCTTCAGGGAGGTTAGAAAAATTCCTTTAAAAATCCACGCCTTTTTGGTTTCAGGGAGGTTAGAAAAATTCCTTTAAAAATCCACGCCTTTTTGGCTTCAGGGAGGTTAGAAAAATTCTTTTAAAAATCCACGCCTTGGGAGCTTCAAGGAGTTCAGAAAAACTCCTTTAAGAATCCACGCCTTGTTGGCTTCAAGGAGACCTGAAAAATTCCTTTAAAAATCCACGCCTTGTTGGCTTCAAGGAGACCTGAAAAATTCCTTTAAAAATCCACGCCTTGTTGGCTTCAAGGAGACCTGAAAAATTCCTTTAAAAATCCACGCCTTGTTGGCTTCAGGGAGGTTAGAAAAATTCCTTTAAAAATCCACGCCTTTTTGGCTTCAGGGAGGTTAGAAAAATGCCTTTAAAAATCCACGCCTTTTTGGCTTCAGGGAGGTTAGAAAAATTCCTTTAAAAATCCACGCCTCTTTTTGCCTTCAGGGAGGTTAGAAAAATTCCTTTAAAAATCCACGCGTTGGTAGCTTCAGGGAGGTTAGAAAAATTCCTTTAAAAATCCACGCCTTGGCAGCTTCAGGGAGGTTAGAAAAATTCCTTTAAAAATTCACGCTTTGGTGGCTTCAGGGAGATTAGAAAAATTCCTTTAAAAATCCACGCCTTGTGAGCTTCAGGGAGATTAGAAAAATTCCTTTAAAAATCCACGCCTTGTGAGCTTCATGGAGATTTGAAAAATTCCTTTAAAAATCCACGCCTTGGGAACTTCATGGAGATTAAAAAAATTCCTTTTAAATTTAAATTTTTTTCTTCGAGTGTATCTCTCCACTACATATATGTAGTTGATTTTAACTTTCCCTAAAGTTTTCAACATTTTTTTTCACGTCGTTCTTCAAATAACGTCGGAATATTTAAAACTTACCTCATTTATTCAAATTACATGGTGATAAGATGTCAAATTGCTCATCTCCATCAAATTATTCTGCACTTTGGCTGAATAAAAGTTTCCGCAGAGATACGAATAACAGCATTGCCCAAGAACGCCAAAGAAAGGATATTGTATTATCCTTCAACCCCGTCAGGACAAAATGTGTAATAAATTAATTTTTTTTTTTTTTTTGTTTTGAAATATTTTTTCCATGGCTTTTCATGGCAATTGACTTTTTTTGTTGTTGGTGCCGCAATGAAAAAATTATATAAAAAATATTATTAATTTATCTCGCTGAATTTTTATGAATTTTATTAAATCAAAAATATCCCAATTTTTTTAGAACTCTCCCCTATTTTGCATCGCAGCCTCTTGGCTGGATTTGATAGCTCTAATAAATAACTTTGTTTGCATACAAAAGTAATTCTGAAATGAGACAGCAAAAAAAACAAATTTCAAATTCTATAAAAATATTTTAATTTTTTTTCCAACACATCTGAAGGAGGACAATAACAGCAACCAAAAAAAAAAAAAAAAACACAAAGGACCTCCTCACAAATAATTTCTGATATTTTATTTGAAATGAAAATTTATGACTGTGTTGAAGTCTGGATTTGTAAAACAAATCTGTTCATCTTTTTTTTCGGGGATACTATTTCACATCGCTATTCGTGGCATTGTTGTTGTTGTTGCTGCATTTTGGGTGTGTGTGTGTGCACAAGAGAAATTTACATTTTTATTACTCCCAACATTTGTTGCCTTCGAATGCATCGCCGCTAGCTAGCAGTCGATGTTGTTGTTGTAGTTGTAATAGCTCTGGGAATAATCTATGGTTTGGGTAATTAAGACGTTCGCGCCCCTTGTTGAGCCAGTGGATTTCAGGATTTAGGATTTACACATAGAAAAAAAATGGAGCAACAACAACAAATTGACTTTTTTCTTCTTCCTGTTGAAATATGAGCGAATGAACCGATCGACCGCGGACCATAACAGATTGTAGCAATTTGTAATGGAATGGAATATGTAAATATGTTTATGGGCAACCTAACTAAAGGACATATGAACAGGAAGGATGTAAAAAGAACATGAAAGAAGAAACCAAAAATAAAACGTATTTACAGGTTGGGCGCCATTATTTTATAATTTTCATAAAGTCATTTGGAATATGATTTGGATTTTTTTTAAATTAAAGAACACAAGGCGTAAACTATTTAAAGAAATGTTTCTAATTTTTCTAACCTCCCTGAAGCTACCAAGGCGTGGATTTTTAAAGGATTTTTTCTAACCTCCCTGAAGCTACCAAGGCGTGGATTTTTAAAGGATTTTTTCTAACCTCCCTGAAGCTACCAAGGCGTGGATTTTTAAAGTAAATTTTTCTAGCCTCCCTGAAATTACCAAGGCGTGGATTTTTAAAGGAATTTTTCTAGCCACCCAGAAGCTACCAAGGCGTGGATTTTAAAAGAAAGTTTTCTAACCTCCCTGAAGCAACCAAGGCGTGGATTTTTAAAGGAAGTTTTCTAACCTCCCTGAAGCTACCAAGGCGTGGATTTTTAAAGGAATTTTTCTAACCTCCCTGAAGCAACCAAGGCGTGGATTTTTAAGGGAATTTTTCTAGCCTCCCTGAAGCTACCAAGGCGTGGATTTTTAAAGGAATTTTTCTAACCTCCCTGAAGCTACCAAGGCGTGGATTTTTAAAGGAATTTTTCTAACCTCCCTGAAGCTACCAAGGCGTGGATTTTTAAGGGAATTTTTCTAACCTCCCTGAAGCTACCAAGGCGTGGATTTTTAAAGGAATTTTCCTAACCTCCCTGAAGCTACCAAGGCGTGGATTTTTAAAGGAATTTTTCTAACCTCCCTGAAGCTACCAAGGCGTGGATTTTTAAAGGAATTTTTCTAACCTCCCTGAAGCTACCAAGGCGTGGATTTTTAAAGGAATTTTTCTAACCTCCCTGAAGCCAAAAAGGCGTGGATTTTTAAAGGAATTTTTCTAACCTCCCTGAAGCTACCAAGGCGTGGATTTTTAAAGGAATTTTTCTAACCTCCCTGAAGCTACCAAGGCGTGGATTTTTAAAGGAATTTTTCTAACCTCCCTAAAGCTACCAAGGCGTGGATTTTTAAAGGAATTTTTCTGGTCTCGGTCATGGTCCTAAGGCGTGGATTTTGTGAAGGTTCAATAGTTCGGAAATCTCAGTTTCTTACTTCTCAATTACTTGTCTGTTCACTAATCCATTTCCAGAAAAAAACAACCTCTCAGTGAAAATCACGCCTCATGATTATTTCCACACACTGTTCCAGCATTCAGTTGACCGCAATGCCTGTGGTGTTCCGATGAATTTCCCGATGCCAGCTCCTCATTATAAGCGTTCAAATTGCAATGTTTCGCTTAGTTTAAAAATTTGAATGTGGTTTTACAGAGAAAATCACACCCATAAAACGGTACTAACACCAACAACAAACATGTCGGACGGACAGACAGCCACAATAAAAGGATTGACTTGCTGACTTAAGTGACTGATGGCTGCTGCTGAATGCCACTGACAGCGACGAACAATTTCCCGTCTGACTGGTGGCGAAAGGGACGTGTCACGAACGTAAAGGGTGTGAAAAATGTGTAAGTCCTTATTTGATCCTTGTTTTACAGGAGATTTGCTTGTTTGGTTGTTTGTTTTTGCAGTGCGTGAGGGAGAGAGAAAGAGCGGACAATGAAGTCCTGCCGCTGTATGTTTGTTTGTGTGTGCGTGTTTTTATTTAAACAAAAATTATAGAAAATATAGCCATTGTTGTGGCTTTATTGTTATTTTACATGTGTATTAGTAAGGGTATGTGTGTGTGTCCGTGTGAGTGAGCCTGTTCGTGAGTTTTGGTGAATCAGGCATTAAAAATTCCCTAATGGGATTAACACACCCCTACAATTAAAGACAAAGAAATGTGGTTAAGCAGGCAAAGGGGTCATCGTCATCATCGACCTCATCATCATCACCCATCATCCTGATAATCGTGGCGAAAATACCCAAAACATTTTACATGTAAATAAACAGGCAGCTCTTATTATACACTTGAATTGGATGGGAATACTGAGGCCAGAAAACTTCCTTTAAAAATCCACGCCTTGGTAGCTTCAGGGAGGTTAGAAAAATTCCTTTAAAAATCCAGGCCTTGGTAGCTTCAGGGAGGTTAGAAAAATTCCTTTAAAAATCCACGCCTTGGTAGCTTCAGGGAGGTTAGAAAAATTCCTTTAAAAATCCAGGCCTTGGTAGCTTCAGGGAGGTTAGAAAAATTCCTTTAAAAATCCACGCCTTAGGAGCTACATGGAGGCTAGAAGAATTGCTTTAAAAATCCACGCCTTGGGAGCTACATAGAGGCTAGAAAAATTGCTTTAAAAATCCACGCCTTTTTGGCTTCAGGGAGGCTAGAAAAATTCCTTTAAAAATCCACGCTTTGGTAGCTTCAGGGAGGTTAGAAAACTTCCTTTAAAAATCCACGCCTTGGTAGCTTCAGGGAGGTTAGAAAACTTCCTTTAAAAATCCACGCCTTGGTAGCTTCAGGGAGGTTAGAAAACTTCCTTTAAAAATCCACGCCTTGGTAGCTTCAGGGAGGTTAGAAAACTTCCTTTAAAAATCCACGCCTTGGTAGCTTCAGGGAGGTTAGAAAATTTCCTTTAAAAATCCACGCCTTGGTAGCTTCAGGGAGGTTAGAAAATTTCCTTTAAAAATCCACGCCTTAGGAGCTACACGGAGGCTAGAAAAATTCTTTTAAAAATCCACGCCTTAGGAGCTACACGGAGGCTAGAAAAATTCTTTTAAAAATCCACGCCTTAGGAGCTACACGGAGGCTAGAAAAATTCTTTTAAAAATCCACGCCTTAGGAGCTACACGGAGGCTAGAAAAATTCTTTTAAAAATCCACGCCTTAGGAGCTACACGGAGGCTAGAAAAATTCTTTTAAAAATCCACGCCTTAGGAGCTACACGGAGGCTAGAAAAATTCTTTTAAAAATCCACGCCTTAGGAGCTACACGGAGGCTAGAAAAATTCTTTTAAAAATCCACGCCTTAGGAGCTACACGGAGGCTAGAAAAATTCTTTTAAAAATCCACGCCTTAGGAGCTACACGGAGGCTAGAAAAATTCTTTTAAAAATCCACGCCTTAGGAGCTACACGGAGGCTAGAAAAATTCTTTTAAAAATCCACGCCTTAGGAGCTACACGGAGGCTAGAAAAATTCTTTTAAAAATCCACGCCTTAGGAGCTACACGGAGGCTAGAAAAATTCTTTTAAAAATCCACGCCTTAGGAGCTACACGGAGGCTAGAAAAATTCTTTTAAAAATCCACGCCTTAGGAGCTACACGGAGGCTAGAAAAATTCTTTTAAAAATCCACACCTTAGGAGCTACAGGGAGGCTAGAAAATTTTCTTTTAAAAATCCACGCCTTGGTAGCTTCAGTTCGGCTAGAAAATTTTCTTTTAAAAATCCACGCCTTGGTAGCTTCAGTTCGGCTAGAAAATTTTCTTTTAAAAATCCACTCCTTGGTGGCTTCACAGAGGCTAAAAAAATTCCTTAAAAATTCACGCCTTGGTGGCTTCACAGAGGCTAGAAAAATTCCTTTAAAAATCCACGCCTTGGTGGCTTCACAGAGGCTAGAAAAATTCCTTTAAAATTCCACGCCTAGGTGGCTTCACAGAGGCTAGAAAAATTCCTTTAAAATTCCACGCCTAGGTGGCTTCACAGAGGCTAGAAAAATTCCTTTAAAAATCCACGCCTTGGTAGCTTCAGGGAGGCTAGAAAAATACCTTTAAAAATCCACGCCTTGATAGCTTCAGGGAGGCTAGAAAAATGCCTTTAAATATCCACGCCTTGGTAGCTTCAGGGAGGCTAGAAAAATGCCTTTAAATATCCACGCCTTGGTAGCTTCAGGGAGGCTTGAAAAATGCCTTTAAATATCCACGCCTTGGTAGCTTCAGGGAGGCTAGAAAAATGCCTTTAAAAATCCACGCCTTTGTAGCTTCAGGGAGGCTAGAAAATTTCCTTTAAAAATCCACGTCTTGGTAGCTTCAGGGAGGCTAGAAAATTTCCTTTAAAAATCCACGCCTTGGTAGCTTCAGGGAGGTTAGAAAAATTCCTTTAAAAATCCACGCCTTGGTAGCTTCAGGGAGGTTAGAAAAATTCTTTAAAAAATCCACGCCTTAGGAGCTACATGGAGGCTAGAAAAAATCCTTTAAAAATCCACGACTTGATAATTTCAGTATGTCCGACCTCGTAACCTTGAAATGGAGAGAATAATTCCGGTAAAAATCCACTCCTTCCGACCTTTCGAAGGACTTGGCAAATTCATTTTTATTTTGGTTATTTTTTTAATTGTTTTATTTATTTCTGAATATAACCTTTGTGTCATATTTAATTATCTCTTTTTTAATAAACCACATTACGAATGTAACCAAACAAATCAAATAAACCTTTACATATTTGCTAATGAAAATGATGCCTTTGGTCTTTGATATGTTATTTGCCGAACGCACACATTTAATTAGAAAATATCTAAAGAAGGCGCCAGAGAAGCCACACAAAAACAATAATAACAACAACAACAAAACGCAAACAACATCATCTGACAAAGACAATGGACATACTATTCGTTAAATTTGCGATACTGAATAAATATTTAAGCCCCTCCTTATGTGGGTTTTTGTTTAGCAACAACAAACATGATTATGCAGAGCACCCTCTTGTTTTGGATTTATTCAAGAGTCCAGAAATTCTTATACTCTAATATTTATGAAATAGTCATTTATTTTTGTTTTTTCTCTTCTTTTTTACCTTGTCGCCCCACCAACCAATAGGAATCCTAAGAAATTTTGTTGTTTTAATTGTTGGTTTTTTTCATTAAAAAGAGAGGGAGTCATTTGCCAAACATTCCTTTACATGGATAAAACAGTTTCCCGTTTAAGGGGAAATGTTATTCATTTCCACACAGCACGTTATTATCGACCTCCCACCACTACTCGTTTGTTTTCTTTAATGTGTTCCATATTCCATTCTGTTTCTCTTTTGTGCGCCCAAAACAACCAATCACATGCATGCTCACTGCCGCACCAATAACAAAAGGGAGTTGTACGTGCTCTCTCTCTCTCTCCAAACAATCGGTAAGCGCACACACACAGAGAGCAAGAGAGCTGTTTAAATGGTCGATTTTAATTAAATATGTTTGTTATTTATTGGGGATTTTTATGGGAAATAATTGTAAAAATATATAATTTAAATATTATATTTTATATTTTTAATAATTTTTTATTAAAATTTTCACGATTTTCTTTAATTTCTTTCAATTTAAATTACCCCTTTTCTAGTTTCTGTACATCAATGGTGTCTTCTGTTATGTTATACTCTCCCTCTCTCTCACTCTGGCCTTTGACTGTGAGAGCTCTCCGTTTGGTTAGTGTGCTGTCTCTGTTGTTCGTTTTGTTTTCGTTTGGTCTGCCGTTAACCCACCAGTTGATGTGTGCGTGGGTTGTGCTTGGGCTTGCACTTGTTATTGTTGTTGTTGCTGCTTATGTTAGCCGAGACTGTGCGTGTGTGTGTTGTTGCTGTTATTTACCGAAGGTGGTTGTGGCTTAGGTGGTGCTTTCGTTGTTGTTTTTGTTTTCTGTGTTTGTTGTGTGTGTGTGTTAATGCGCCAGGCAAAAACCATGGCAAATCATCACCGTGTTACATTATTGTTGTTATTGTTATTGCTCTGGTTTTGTGTTGATGGTGTTGTTGTTGTTGCTGCTGTATTGCAGAGCCCACAGCGCATATCTCTGTGGATTTAATTCACTGTGCTTGCGATGGGTTGGGTGTTGTTGTAGTTTTTTTTATTGTTGTTGTTGCTGCTGCTGTTTAGGTGAATTGCGGTCGTTGATTATTTAAACTAGAGAGGGGCCAGTTTAATGATGGATAGGTGGGGCATAACACACACACGCACACATACATAAATTGGCATACAAATTTATGAATGTGTTTTGTTGTTATTTAAAGTTTTCGTTTTCCTATTGGGAATGTAAAGAGAGGGGTTAGGGGCACATGTTAAGGGACTGGGTATCAATGATATTAACCTGGGACCAGTGACAAAAAAACAAGTTTAAATAATTATGATATATCCCAATGATAATTGTGGGCCATGCAGACGTCCAATTGGAACCAATATTTCAATTCCATTTCGTTCCCATATGTCCTGTGTATGTTTGGTTTGATTGCTTTGTTGTGTAAGTGCCATGAGCATGAGGTGTAATGGCAATAGCATGGCTGGGCTATACCCTTGCTAGCCTTGTCTCTTAGCACACGCACATTCAGACAAACACACACACAATCATACTTACACAATGAAGAGGCGTTGGCAATGCCTTTTGTGCCATTCAGCCAACCAACCAACCATCCACCACTGGTGTTGTTCCTTGTGTTCTATTACGACTTGTTGTTGTTGTTGTTCGGCATTGCTATTTTTGGGTTGTGTGGTGCGTTGCGTTGCGCTCTTGCTCTTCATCGTGTATCAGCCAGCCTGCCTGCCATTCATTCTTACTTATGGGCACACACAGTTTGTAGTGCGCTGCTGCTAGTGACTGAACGAGCAAGCAAACCAAACCAAACGAACAAAACGAAGCCAGGACGGCATCGCAACATAAGATTGTCGTCGTTTCATAACATCACATTGCGGATTCAGTTGGGGTTTAACTGCCACTCGGGACGGTAGATCGCGCTTACAATTGTTTTGTGACCAGAGTAGAAAAAAAAATTTTACAGTAAACCACTGTGTATGTGTGTATTAGTGTGTCATTCTCCCATATATAAATATCTATGTGTGTGTTTGATTGTTACATTGAATGTGTGAAAAAGTAGTTGATTTGAAAAAATTATCCAAATTCTCAAAGGGGCATTGATCCGAAAAAACAACAACATCAGCCAGTCAGTCAGCCATTGACGGCTCATTATCACCCACAAAAAATCCGGCAATTCTCCAAAGGCCAAGTGTCAATACAAAATAATAAAAATTTTGTTACGATTTTTTTTCTGGATTGTGCCGCTCCGACAAAAATAAACTAAAAGTGAAACTTTACAATAAAAACCAACAATAACAATAATAATTGAAAATTAAAAAAAATCGAAAACCAATTTTGCAGTTTTTAGTGTTTGTGTCTGTGTGTGTGTTAAATACTAATCCATCATCATTATGCGTTCCGATGAACCTGTGCCGGGTTTCAGCTCGGCTTCCCCATGGCCCACATTGGATTTGGAATGGGGCCGTAAATTATATCCCACAGCGGCACCACGCACCGCCAGCGGTCTCATGTTCGGTCTGCCACCAACGGCAGCCGATTTAAATCAGCCGCGTGGCCCCATGACTTCGCTGAAGGAGGAACCGTTGGGCGCCAGGGCCTGGATGCAACCTGTCGTCGATCAGAGCAAGTAAGTAGCAATTTTGAAGGAATGAAAAATGTTAAGAAAATTTGAAATTGGTAAATTCTAATAGAATAAAAGAAGAGGAAAAAATCGTCCCAAAAATTTCCAAATGGGGAAAAATATAAGGCAATAATGAACAATAATAATAATGAGCAATAATGAATGAATAAAACTTGAAATCCTGTTGAAAATTCGTCGCTTTGAATTTTTTAACTAAATTTCCCAAATTGTAAATGAGAAAAAAATACCAAATGTGGGAAAATATTTAAAAATTGTTTTAAAGGGTAATAATTCGAGGGTAAAATGACATGAGAGACTAAAATGTTTAAAAGGTTTTGAAAATGATCGAAACCCAACATTTTATGCAATTTTTGGGCAACTTTTTAAAAATTTCCAAAAAATCCCCAAAAGTGGGGAAAGTATAGGAACACAATAAAATTTCTCATAATTTTTGTATTTTTTTGTCTGGTTTTTATCAAAATAAAAAATGTTAAAAAAAGATATTATTTAAAATGTAAAAAATAGGAAAAAAATTAAAATTCTTGAAAACCCTCAAAAAATGGGGAAACGTAAATTAACATATTTTAATTATAAAATTGTTACTTTTATCTTTAAAAATACATTATTACTACATAAAATGTAAAATAATTGAAAAAAAAAATCCAAAAATGATTTTTTTAAAATACTCAAAAAACCTAAATTGGAAAAAATTGAAGGAATATATTTTTTCATTTATTTTTAATATTTTTTAATCGCTTACAAAATTCAGGTGTATGAAATAAAGAATAAAATTTAATAATAATTTTTAAAAATACCTCCTTATCTCGAAAAATTTAAAAAGAAATATTTTTTTCCAGAAAATATTTTTTTTTTATTATTTTCAATATTTTCAAATCACTTTATTTCTTATGTCGATATAAATAAAATTTGAAGGAATATATTTTTTTTTCATTTATTTTAATATTTACAAAATTCACATATAAGAAATAATGAATAAAATTTACAAAATATTTTTAAAAAAATACCTCCTTATCCCAAAGTTGGAAAAATTAAAAAAAAATATATTTTTTTATTAATTTCAATATTTTCAAATTACTTTAGAAATCTTAAATAAAACAAAAAAATAATAAAAAATGTTTTTCCATTATCTCAAAATTTCAAAAAAAAATATTTTAAAAAATTTATACCAATAATCATTAAAAAAATTTAAAATTGGCAAAAGTAAAACATATTTTAGTAAATTATTTCAATATTATTACATCACTTAAAAAATCTGAAATCTGTAAAAAAAAACATTAAAATTTAAAATTTATTTCAATATTATTACATTACTTAAAAAATCTGAAATCTTAAAAAACATCAAATATTTAAAAAAAAATCAAAAATAACTTTCCAAAAAAATTTTAAAAATAATTAATAAATACCAAACACGCTAAAATAATTTTTAAAAAAATTAATATGAAAAATAACCTGTTTTAAAATAAAATATGAAAAAACGGACCTGATGAACTACGAAGTTTAACATTTATTTTTTTAATAACGCTTTGGCTATTTATTTTAAGATTTTTTTGGAGAGTATGAATTGGATTTTTTTTAATATTTAATGTTTTTTTAAGATTTTTTAAATAATGTAATAATATTGAAAATAATCGCCCCAGTTAAACACATTCACATATACTTCAATTTTCCCCCCACTAATAATTTTCAATTTTTAAGACGCCTTTCCGGAACAACTCCACATAATAAATTCCATATCAAAACTCAATTTTCCATTTTTTTTTTTGCAATATCTTTTATAAAAAGAAAATATTTTACCGACGCCAGGTCGCTACAGTCAAACATTTTATTTCTATGTTAAATACCTGCTTCATAATGTTAAAAAAATATTTAAAAAATGTCTTATTTTTTTGATTTATTCAAAGTTTTTAATTTAATTTTTTTACATACATAAAATTTATTTTTATTATTTAATTATTGGATCTTTCAATGAGTATTTTATCCGTTTATTTAGTTTAATTTTGCCTGTAAGGCCGATGATCATTTGAATGAGTTTTAAAGTGCGTTTTTATACTCTTTCGAGTCAAGCTTAATGATTGAAGTTTTGCAATGAATAGCAAAATGTGGCTATCTTAAATAATTTTTTTTAGTTTATTTATTATTTTTATAAATTTGTTTTAATTTGTATGTTATGCATTTTTATTACATTTTTTTATTTTACTTATTATTTATTTTATTGTATATTAATATTTATTTTTTAATTAAGTAATTATTTTTCAAGTTCATTTCTCTTATTATTTATTCGTTTTATTTAATTTATTTTCATTTTAAATATTTTCCATGAAATTACATTACGTTTTAGCCTTTTTGTTTATTTAATTAAATATTAGTATTTATTTATTTTTTATATTTATATATTATTTATTTTTTTTATTTATTATTTTTTAATTTATTTTTCTTATTATTTATTCATTTTATTTTATTTATTTCAATTTTAAATCATTTTTTCCATTGTAATATCGAATAAAACACTGTTTTACGTTACGTTACGGAATAACTAGGATTTTTTTCTCACAAGCACCCACTACATCACATAACTCTTCATTCCCCATAATTATAACTCATTAAATTCAATAACAAAGAGATCATCATCTCTCAACACTTCGCATCATTATATTGATGATAAAGATGTCTTCACAGATGACAACAATAACAACAACACCAACCAACTCATCAATATTCATACATTTACATGTGATTAACCAAAAAAAAAAGAAAACACGTGACTCTCCTCTCTGACACTTTTAACCCCCTACAACAAAAATAATAACAAAGAACAACAATAATAACTTCAAGTAAGCCCAAGCAAGGGAGTTAATATAAACATGATTAAACGAGTCTTCCCCAAAAAAACGAAAAGAAAACAATTGCGAGGCACACACACACGAACCAATGTAATGCGGCCGGCCATCTCTCATAAACTTTCTCAGAGATTTAGGCAGTCGTTGTGATAAACAGTTGTTGGTGTTATTGTTTTACTTTGTTGACATGATTAAACGAGGCTCCCACACAAAAAGAAAACAATACGAGCCACGAACACACACACACACACGAACCAATGCAAATTTTGCCTAATAGACTTTCTCAGAGATTTAGGGAGTCGTTGTGATAAACAGGTGTTGGTGTTGTTCTTGTTGTTGTGATAAACAGTTGGTGTTGTTCTTGCATTACTTTGTTGGCATGATTAAACGAGGCTCCCACAAAAAGAAAACAATACGAGCCAAACACACACACACACACACACGAACCAATGCAAATGTGCCTAATCGTGGGGGCCATAGACTTTCTCAGAGATTTAGGGAGCCGTTGTGATAAACAGCTGTTGGTGTTGTTGTTGTTTTTGTTTTTCTTTGTTGTGATGATGTTTCTCCACGGTGATTTCTATCGGTAAAGTCAATTGTTTTCGGTTTTGCCCTTAGGAGAACACAAGAGAGGGGGTGAGAGTTATAGAGTGTTAGGTGTGTGTGTTTTGCAAAGCAAACAGTATTACGAATTGCCTAAGGAAATTTTGTTTTCGTCACAAAAACAGCAACAACAAAAATACCAAAGGGAAAAATTATGATATTTTTGTTTATGGTAGGCTTAGGCTCTCTGAGTGTTAATTTGAGTAGAATTCTAAGAGTAACTCAAAATATCTCTCAAATGAAATGAAATAGAAATGTAACAATTGTGGTGTGTGTATGGACAAAGAAAAAGGTTGTTTACTTTTTTCTAGTGGTACTTTTTGGACATGATTAACTTTGTCTTTGTGTCTTGTATTTGCTTATTTTTTTTGCCGCAACCACCACTAAACAAACATGGCCCACAGACTCAATGGGAAAAAAGGAAATAAAGAAAGCTTCTTTCAAAGCATCCCCCAAACAAAATAAAGTGCGTAATGGTTTTCCTTTTGGCGGCATTGTCTCACAGTCGAGAGGATAAACATTCCGTTTTTTGTGGGGAGCTACATTTATTTGGGGGTTAGTCTTCAAAAAGGGACCGTTCTCTGTGTGTGTGAGTGTGTGTGCCAAAGCAAAGGGGGTTGATTTCAAGTTCATTGAATGAATGAATGTTTTAGCGTTTCGTATTTTTTTGTGGATTCCAAAAGCTTCTTTAAGCATCTTCTGTTACAAAAAAAATTATGAATTTAGTAGAACTAGAGATGTTTAAGCAGTGAGATGTTTAGTGTAAAAAACGCTACAAAATTACAACAAACAATAACAAATATTAAAGAAAATCGCAACAAAAACAACAATAACATTAAACAGCAATACGTAAAAATGACCGCGGGTTTTATGCAAACAATGTCAACGTCGACGAACAATAGTGGCGCCCAACATAATACAGGCATGAGGACAGCAACCACATCGAATTCGAATCGCCTAATTGCGGATAGTTTAAATGAAAAAATATTAAGGTGAATTTGAAAAAAAAAACAAAAACAACGGATTTAAGCGAAAAATAGCAGAACAAAGGAAACAAATAATAAACAAGAAAACAATAATAAAAAAAAGAAAAAAATATGAAAAAATGTTGACAAAAAGTGTAGCAAAAAAATCTTTTGCAAAACAAAACGAATGAAAACTTTTAGCATGTCCTTGTTCCGCTTCCGTTTCCGTTTTATAGATGACATAGCCAAGATGACAATACCGATGGTGATGATGAATACCTGCAATCGTTAAATGACCATTACAGGACAAGCTTTATTTTGTTTTTTTTGTTTATTCTTGTTCTTGTTTTTTGTTGTATCTGTCCTGTTGATATTTTATTTAAAACCTATGAGTGTAGCCCTCCACCATTATCATGTAAATGTCATCATCCATTGTCATGGACTGTTTTCATGTTTTTACAGCTACAGTTTTTTTTTTGTGTTACTTTCTTTTGTTGTCTTATTTCTCTTGTTCATTTCCAAATGATATTGTTCGTCCACCAGCCTAGCAAAGTGAAATAATTGGCTTTTCATAAACGCCTTCCTTGCCATTACTTTTGTGTTGTAGTTGTTGTTGTTGTATTTTTAAGTCATTCAATTGGAAAGTTTTGAGTGTTCAGCAACTTTGTTGTTAGTTAAACTGCAATGAAGATATGAAGTGGAGGGTTAGGTATTTGTAGAATGCTAGAAATTTTAATGTTGATAAAAATATGTTTAAAGAAATATTGTGGAATTGGTGAAATTTTGGAAAAAGTCTAAATTTTAAAGGGATAATTCAAAAAAAAATAAATAAATAAAATATAAAATAAATAAATATCAAATAATAAATAAAAATATGTTTTTATGTGATAAATCTTGAAAATTGGTATTTTGGTTTCGCATTGGGTAGTGAATTTTCCTACCAAAAATTATCAAAATCGGTTAAAGTTTATTTATAACCTTCAAATACGGGTACCCTCAATTTTCGGTATTTCGAAGGTTTTTGGATTTGTTTTTCAACGGAATTTTATATTTTGGGTTCGCATTGGAGTGCAAATCTTCCTACCAAAAATTATCAAAATCGGTCGCCATTTATCGATCGATTTATCGATAACCTCCAAATACGAATACCCTCAATTTTCGGTATTTCGAAGGTTTTTGGATTTGTTTTTCAAAGGCATTGGCTGTAATTTGGTATTTTGGTTCTGCATTGGGTAGTGAATCTTCCTACTAAAAATTATAAAAATTGGTAAAAGTTTCTGGGTAGTCTTTCATTTATCGCTAACCTCCAAATATAAGTACCCTCAATTTTCGATATTTTGAAGGTTTTTGGGTCTTTTTTTCTTGCAGAATTGACTGTAATGTGGTATTCTGGGTTCGCAGTGGGTAGCAAATCTTCCCACCAAAAATTATGGGTATTAGCCTAAGTTTCAGGTTAGCCCCCATTAAGACATACCACCCAAATTTCGATATTTTGTGGATTTTTTGGACTTTTTCCAACCGAATTGCTTTGAATTTGGTATTTTGGGTTCGTATTGAGTGTAAAAGCTTCCTACCAAAAATTATCAAAATTAGTCAAAGTTTACCTATAACCTCCAAAGACGGGTACCCTTGATTTTCGGTATTTCGAAGGTTTTTGGCCCTGTTTTTCAACCGAATTGGCTGTAATTCGGTGTTTCGAGTTCTCATTGGGTATTAAATCTTCCCACCAAAAATTATGAATATTGGCCTAAGTTTCAGGATAGCCTCCATATAGGGGTACCTGCCGAATTTTGATATTTTATGGATTTTGCGCACAATTTTCAATCGAATTGGCTGTAATTTGGTATTTTTGGGTTCTCATTGGGTGGCGAATTTTCCTTTACAAAAATATTAATTTTGGTTGTGGTTTCATGGTAGCCTCCATATAAGGGTACCTGCCAAATTTCGATATTTTGTCGATTTTGTGCATGATTTCTATCGAATTGGATATAATTTAGTATTTTCGGATTCTCATTGGGTGGCGAATTTTCCTTTAAAAAAATATTAATTTTGGTTGAGGTTTCAGCGTAGCTCCCATATAAGGGTAACTGTCGAATTTCGATATTTTGTCGATTTTGGGCACGCTATTCAATCGAATTGGCTGTAATTTGGTATTTTCGAGTTCTCATTGGGTGGCGAATTTTCCTTAAAAAAATATTAATTTTGGTTGAGTACCTGCCAAATTTCGATATTTTGTGAATTTTGTGCAAGATTTTCAGTTGAAGTGGCTGTAATTTGGTATTTTGGGTTCGCATTGGGTGTGAAATCTTCCGACCAATAATCATCAATTTTGGTTGAAATTTCAGGGAAGCCTCTATATACAGGTACCTGCCGAATTTCGATATTTTATGGATTTTGCGCACGATTTTCAATTAAATTGGCTATAATTTGGTAATTTGGTATTTGGTATCCCCCATATAAGGATACCTCACAAATTTCGATATTTCGGGGAAATTTGAGGCCTGCTTTTCAACCGAATTGGCTGAAATTTGGTATTTTGTGTTCGCATTGAATGTCAAATCTTTCTACCAAAAAATGACCCATGTTGGCCAAGATTTTAGGGTACCTATCAAATTTCGATATTTTGTGGATTTTGTGCGCGATTTTCAATCGAATTGGCTGTAATTTGTTATTTTTGGTTCGCATTGGTTAGCGAATCTCCGAATTTTGTATTTCGAGTTCTCATGGGTTGTGTGGTTGAAATTTCATGGCAGCCCCCATATAAGGGTACCTCAAAAATTTCGCAATTTTGGGGGATTTTGGACTCGTTTTCCAACCAAAGTGACTGTATTTTAATATTTTCCTTATTGTCGTTGGTTGTCAAAATCCTACACCAAAAATTATTAATATTAGTCCACTTTTTGGGTCAGATCCCATATAGCGGTATTTTCCAAATTTCGGAATTTTGTGGATCTTTTTTAAACGAATTGTTTGCAATTAAATAATTTGGCTTCACATTGGCTGGATAGTCTTTCTAGTAAAAATTATAAATATTGGGAATTTTTTTTTGGTATATCCCCCATTCGCCTCCTTTATAGGTATTCTATATATAGCCCTAGGCATTTCCGGACCTTGATGATTGAACATCAGAGCTGTTATGCCTTGAATCAAGTCTTTTAAAGAAGTGTTCAAAGTTAAGAGGGGCTCTTAAGCCTATGCCAATAAAGAGATATAAACAGTAGTAGTAGTAGGAGAAATACCAGAAGAGAGAGGGAGAGAAAGAGAGTACTTGAAACGGTTTAACTGTCTGTAATTCTTCATATGCAATGTGATGTTGAAGAGAATTTACATTGTAGATGTTACAGTTAGACTAAAGGTGATATCATAAGAGAAAGAGAGGGAGAGGGAGAGGGGGAAAATGTGAGATTATTTAAAAATGTTTATTTTTCTCTTCTTTTTTCACAGTTGATCAGCCAAAGAGTAAGCAAGAAAAGCTTTCTTATGCATTTTTGAACTTTTTTAATACAAAATTAAATCATTGGGATCAAAACATTCTTATTTAAATTTCATGTTGTTGTTAATTTGTAAACGAATATATTTTTATAAATATTATATTATTTTCTTTTTATTTTACATACCACCTCACCAAAAAACTTCTATAATAAATGTAATTTATCGAACAAAAGATAGCTACCTATTGGAAGCAATAACTTTTTTCATTTTCATTTTTTTTGTCGAATAAAATTCCATACAAAATATTTTGTAAAAGTTATAAACAAAAGTCTCTCCCCGAGTTTATCACATTTATATTTATATGCCTTACGATACGATGCGATGTAAATTGCCAAAAAGAGCAGCAAGGAATGAAATCCGAAAACAACAACAGCAACAACAATGAAAAACGAAATTGCAACAATCCTCTTGTACTGGTTTTTGGTTAAGGCTGAGGCTCCAAGCTTTTTTGGGTGCATTGTTTTATGGCCATGCGAATGAAGGGCTTTATTGGATGTTTTTTGTTATGGAAATGGAAGGGTAACGTTTTTAATTGACAAGGTCGATAGGTAAATAAATTGTGAATGCAAAATTTATATATAATGAACGTGATTTATGATAGCTGAGAGAAAGAAAGGAAGAAACGATGATGTTTTTTGTTATGCTTGTTTGAAGGGGGTAGAAATTTATTGGAGGCCATTGAGGGTATTTTACAATGGGCAATGAAAGCGGGTTTATGCACACATATATTTACATATATATTGTAATCATGTATACTTAACCAGCAATTCACACAAATAGTTCTTGTGACTCAATAAAGTCAGGATAAATATTTATCAAAAAAATAAATAAATAAATAGAAGAAAAAAAAAAATAAAAAATTTGTAACACTCTATGGAAAATTTTTGAAAGCTAATTTTTTTCTTAACTTCAGAATGTATTAGAATTTTTTTTTTCAACTTTTTCCCTTATGTTTTTAGAAAACTTACATTTATCCTTTCCCTTATCATATATTGTCTTCCTAATATCAACTGTTTATTATTCTAAATGTTGTCCTCCTTCGAAAGGCCATGTAAAGGTTAAGAGACATTAAACCCCCAACTACAAGTAGGTGTTTCCTTGTCCTTAACATAGACATAAATCTAAAAAGACGAACATATACCGAACACACATACTTCATGTATCATATCCAAATACCAGTAAACCACCTCCTCCTCCACATATGTCTCGTAGAGGTCTTTAGGAAAAAAACTCTACACACACATTAGACAAAATGAAATGCGGTAACCTTTTAATGTCATCCATTGTATAATTACGTTTAAATAGAGTTGTAATGGCACAAAAAAAAAAAAACAACAACAACAACATAAGACTTAGTTGAGTCCTTTGCACACAGGACTATTATTATTATTATTGTTGTTGGGGGTAGGATAAATAAGTCGTAATAGAGAAAATAAAATAATAATTATAATGAAGAAAAACGAATAAGAATGTAAAATACCAAATTACAGCCAATTCGGTGGAAAAACATGCCCAACATACCTAGATTATCGAAATTTGGGAGGTAGCCTTATATGGAAGCTACCCGGAAACATAGACCAATATTTATAATATTTGGTAGGACGAATTGCTACCCAGTGAAAACATAAAATACTAAATTACAGCCAATACGGCCGGAAAAACATGCCCAAGATCCCTAGAATATCGAAATTTGGGAGGTAGCGTTAAATGGGAGCTACCCTGAAACATTGACCAATATTTATAATTTTTGGTGGGTATATTTTCCAGTCTAGGAGAACTCAAAATACCAAATTACAGACAATTTGGATGATAAACGTGGCAAAAATCTTCAAAATATCGAAATTCGGAAAGTACGCTTATATGGGGGCTATCCTAAAAAGTCAACCAATATAAATAATTTTTGATTGGAAGATTTTCTACCCCATGAGAACCTAAAATACCAAATTACAGCCAATTCGATTGAAAAATGCGCTCGAAATCCCCAAAATATCGAGATTCGGAGGTACCCTTATATGGGGACTACCCTAAAAAATGGGTCAAAATTAATAATCTTAGGTTGGAAGATTTTCTACTCAATGAGAACCCAAAATATCAAATTACAGCCAATTCGATTGAAAAATGCGCTCGAAATTCCAAAAATATCGAAATTTTGGAGGTACCCTTATATGGGAGCCACCATAAGAGTTAGGCCAAAATTAATCATTTTTGGTTAGAAGATTTGCTACCCAATGAGAACCCAAAATATCAAATTACAGCTCATTTGCTCGAAAAATGCGCCGGAAATCCCCAAAATATCGAAATTTTGGAGGTACCTATATATAGGAGCTACCATTAGGGATGGGAGAAAATTAATCATTTTTGGTAGAAATATTTGCTACCCAATGAGAACCTAAAATACCAAATTACAGCCCATTTGCTTGAAAAATGCGCCCGAAGTCCCCAAAATATCGAAATTCGGGAGGTAGGCTTATATGAAGACTACCCTAAAAAATGGGCCAAAATTAATAATTTTTGGCAGCAAGATTTTCTACCCAATAAGAAACCAAACTACCAAATTGAAGTCCATTTGCTTAAAAAATTGCGCCGGAAACCCACAACAAATCGAAAATTCGGAGGTACCCCTATATGGGAGCTACCCTATAAAGTGAAAAAATTTTAATAATTTTTGGGATGGATATTTATTACCCAAATCGAACCTAAAATACCGAATTACAGCCAAATCGGTTGAAAAACGCGCCTGAAATCCCAAAAATACCGATATTTCAGAGGTAACCTTAAATGGCCGCTACCATAAAAGATGGGTCAAAATTAATAATTTTTGGTTGGAAGATTTGCTACCCAATGAAAACCCAAAATACCAAATTACAAACAATTCGGTTGAAAAACGCGCTCAAAACCCCCTAAATACCACAAATCCGGAGGAACCCTTGTATGGTGGCTACCCTGAAAAGTTGACCAATTTTAATAATTTTTGGTAGCACGATTTTCTAGCGAATGAGAACCCAAAATACCAAATTACAGACAATTCGGTTGGAAAGAAACATCTCCAAATTCCCTTAACCTTGTGGAGGAGGTTATACAAAAAAATCCAAAACCAAACCGCAAATCCTGAATGTCAGCAAAATTTCAAAATGATTTTTTTTTTAATTTTTTGACTTCGCTGGCAAAATATTTTCAGTCATTGCTGTTGTTAACTACCGCAAACCATTAGGAAGACAAATATGGGATTTTTTTTTCTTGTAAAATCTGACAAAATAATCTGATATACGGGAGTAAAGCAAGGAAGGCAGGAAACTACAACAACAAATGGGTTCCTGACGAATTTTTTTCTATAGAAAAAAATCACCTCAGGGGTCCTGACGAATTTTTTTCTATTGAAAAAAATCACGTCAGGGGTCCTGACGAATTTTTTTCTATAGAAAAAAATCACCTCAGGGGTCCTGACGAATTTTTTTCTATAGAAAAAAATCACCTCAGGGGTCCTGACGAATTTTTTTCTATAGAAAAAAATCACCTCAGGGGTCCTGACGAATTTTTTTCTATAGAAAAAAATCACCTCAGGGGTCCTGACGAATTTTTTTCTATAGAAAAAAATCACCTCAGGGGTCCTGACGAATTTTTTTCTATAGAAAAAAATCACCTCAGGGGTCCTGACGAATTTTTTTCTATAGAAAAAAATATCATCAGGGGTCCTGACGAATTTTTTTCTATAGAAAAAAATATCATCAGGGGTCCTGACGAATTTTTTCAGGGGTCCTGATGAATTTTTTTTCTATAGAAAAAAATATCATCAGGGGTCCTGACGAATTTTTTTCTATGAAAAAATATCCTCAGTTGTCCTGACGAATTTTTTTCTATTGAAAAAATTCACGTCAGGGGTCCTGACGAATTTTTTTCTATAGAAAAAAACTATCATCAGGGGTCCTGACGAATTTTTTTCTATAGAAAAAAACTATCATCAGGGGTCCTGACGAATTTTTTTCTATAGAAAAAAACTATCATCAGGGGTCCTGACGAATTTTTTTCTATAGAAAAAAACTATCATCAGGGGTCCTGACGAATTTTTTTCTATAGAAAAAAACTATCATCAGGGGTCCTGACGAATTTTTTTCTATAGAAAAAAATAACCTCAGGGGTCCTGACGATTTTTTTTCTATAGAAAAAAATTACCTCAGGGGTCCTGACGATTTTTTTTCTGTTGGAAAAAATATCCTGACAAACAATACCTTTGTAAAATTTTTGAAACCCCCTCCCCCTCCAAAATATTTTTTTTTATTGTTTCCGAACATTGGCATTTAATGAACGGCATTCTCTACACACTTTGCCAAAGGACCTTAGAACAACAGCAGCAGCAGTCATCATACATATGTATGACTATGTTGGTATGCAAACAACAACAACAATGACGACATCGGAAAAATGCCAGTAATATTTATGTTTGTTTATTTGCCAAAGACAACAACAACAACAATGACAATGATACCATCATACATAACTACCAAAAAACAAAAAAAACTTCCATGCATATGGCCATGGTCTTTGCAGGTTGATTTTTTTTACGATTTCTTCGTTTTTGACATTTAACATTCATTTAAGCAGGGTATGGGAGGGGAAGGGAAGAGAGGGAGGAGTGGGTTGATTTTTACATATGCTGCAGTTTTTCTGTTTTCCGAACAATGTTTTCTTTGCTTTTTAATTGTTCGCTTAGTCGGCAATGTTTAGTTAGTTAGTCGCCGGACTTCGATGCGGTGTTGTTAGATTTAATCTTTGGTGGTTAAGTGGCCAACTTCAAGGGGGAAGGGGGTGTGGAGGGGTGTTATAATATTTATTTAGCCTAGAAAAAAAAAATAGAAACATAACCTTTCGAACCAAAAACAGTTATTAAATTGTCGGATATTTGTGATAATAAATTTCAGGATTATTTATTTTAACCCTCCCAACCAAAAAAACTACAACAACAGCAACAACAACAAAAACCTAAAGACTCAATTGTGAGTATTTTAGGCAAAATAAAATGTATTTATTTTGTACTTCAAGCCCCATGATTAGGCAGGAGAAAAAAAATTAGACAGGAGAAAAAACATAACCTATAACCTAAATTAAGTTGACGACAGGATGGATGGCAGGACAAGACAAGACAATAAATGACAAAATTAGTCCTTATTGTAATCACACTTGTCATGTGCCATAACAGCTATATGTAAATATGTAACAATTTCTTGTACTTCAGCAGGATAATTATTTCAACATTAGCGGGGCAGGATAATTATCCCTTTTTGGGAAAAAACAACTTCATTATTTAGGAGATGAAATGGGGGGAGGGGAAACATGTTTTTTAAATACATAAATTATATAATTCTAATTTTGTAATTTTTTTCTTCTTCTTCTTCTCTTTTTTCCAGCCTTGGCATTGGCCGCGCCCACTTCGAAAAACAGCCACCCAGCAATCTGAGAAAATCAAATTTCTTTCATTTTGTCATTGCCTTGTATGATCGTGCCGGCCAACCCATTGAAATCGAACGTACCGCTTTTATTGGATTCATCGAAAAGGATTCCGAATCGGATACAACAAAAACAAATAATGGCATACAATATCGTTTGCAGTTGTTGTATGCGAATGGTAAGTAGGAAAAACTATTTTTCTTGAATAAAAAAAATAAAAAAAGACCCTGAGATGATTTTTTTCTATAGAAAAAAAATTCCTCAGGACCCCTGAGGATGGCTTTTTTTCTATAGAAAAAAATTCGTCAGGACCCCTGAGGATGATTTTTTTCTATAGAAAAAAAATTCGTCAGGACCCTGAGTCGATTTTTTTTCTATAGAGAAAAATTTGTCAGGCCGCTGAGGATAGTTTTTTCTATAGAAAAAAATCCTCAGGACCCCTGAGGATGGCTTTTTTTCTATAGAAAAAAATTCGTCAGGACCCCTGAGGATGGCTTTTTTTCCAAAAAAAAAAAATTCGTCAGGACCCCTGAGGATGATTTTTTTCTATAGAAAAAAATTCGTCAGGACCCCTGAGGATGGCTTTTTTTCTATAGAAAAAAATTCGTCAGGACCCCTGAGGATGGCTTTTTTTCTATAGAAAAAAATTCGTCAGGACCCCTGAGGATGGCTTTTTTTCTATAGAAAAAAATTCGTCAGGACCCCTGAGGATGGCTTTTTTTCTATAGAAAAAAATTCGTCAGGACCCCTGAGGATGATTTTTTTTTCTATAGAAAAAAATTCGTCAGGACCCCTGAGGTGATTTTTTCTATAGAAAAATATTTGTCAGCATTTGATTCTCATTGGGTAGAAGATCACCTTACCAAAAATTATCAATTTTAGCCCAAGTTTCAGAGTACCCCCCATATGAGGGTACATTCCGAATTTCAATATTTTAAGGATTTTAGCATTCTTTTTTCAACCGAATTTCCTGTGATTTGGTATTTTGGGTTCTCATAGGATAGTAAATCTTCCTACCAAAAATTATTCAAATCGATTAAAGTTTTGATATAGCTTCCATATAACGCTACCCTCAATTTTCGATATTTTGACGATTTTGAGCACACCTTTCAAATGAATTTGCTCTAATTTGATAATTTGGGTTCTCAGTGGGTGACAAATTTTCCTACCAAAAATTATGAATATTGGCCCTCTTTTAATGGCAGCTCCCATTTAAGAGTACCTTCCAAATTTCGATATGGTAGGGAGCTTGGGCACATTTTTCAACCGAATTGTCTGTGATTTGTTATTTTGAGTTCTCATTGTGTAACAAATCTTTCTACAAAAAATTATTAAAATTGGTCTCGCACCTTTAAGGGTAGCTCCGAATTTTGGGTTTTTGGGGAGTTTGGCCTCATTTTTCAACCGAAATGGCTGTAATTTGATTTTTTGTATTATCATTGGGTAGCAAATCTTCCTACCAAAAATTATCAATTTTGGTATACTTTGATGGGTATCCTCCATATAAGTTTACCTCCCGAATTTCGATATTTTGAGGTTTTTGGTCACGTTTATCACCTAAATTGTCGGTACTTTGGAATTTTTGAGTTTTCCTCATTGGGTTACAAATCTCCACACCGAAAATTATCAATTTTGGTTCATTTTTGAGAATGGCTCCCATATAAGGGTTGCTCCGAATTTCGATATTTTGGGGAGTTTGGGTTCGTTTTTCAACCGAATTGCCTCTTATTTTATATTTTGAGTTCTCATTGGGTTGCAAATCTCCATACCAAAAATTATCAATTTTGGTTCTTTTTTGAGAATGGCTCCCATATAAGGGTACCTCCCAAATTTCGATATTGTGGGGATTTTGGGTATATCTTTCAATCGAATTGTCTCATATTTAATATCTTTAGTTCTTATTAGGTTGCAAATCTCCATACCAAAAATTATCAAAATTGCTCGACCTTTAAGGTTAGCCCCCATATGAGCTTCCTCCCGAATTTCGATATTTTGCCGATTTTGGACAGATTTTTGAAAAGAATTGTCTCATATTTGGTATTTTGGGTTGTTATTGGGTAGCAAAATTGGGTAGCCCCACATAAGGGTACCTCTCGAATTTCGATATTTTGAGTATTTTGGGTGTGTTTTTCAATCGAATTGTCTCTAATTTAGTATTTGGAGTTCTTATTAGGTTGCAAATCTCCATACCAAAAATTATCAATTTTGATTTACTTTTAAGGGTAGTCACCATATAAGGTTCCTCCCGAATTTCGATATTCTATGGATCTTGGGCATATTTTGCAACCGAATTGTCTCCAATTTGGTATTTGGGGTTCTCATGGGGTAGTAAATCTCTCTGCCAAAAATTATCGAAATCGCCACACTTCTCAGTATAACCCT
>NW_026887165.1:0-11583 GCF_032173495.1 Musca vetustissima | reverse complement strand
TAGTTTAGATACTACCCATCGTACTGCCATAAATTAATAGTTGAGTAAACTGTGAACAGTCATATTTTATTCAATACAACAATAGGAACAACAAGAGTACGTATTTGAAAAAAATATATTTGATAAAAAATATACTCTCCAAAATGAATTTGTTTACACAATGATTTGGAAAAAATGCAATTCCCATCCCTCTATTCATAATTGGAAAACATAAATTTTGATTCAATGTAGGTATTTTTACTGAAATCTAGAAACCTTATCCACCATAGGAAATACTGACCCGTATCCATAGCCGAAATAATTTCCTGTCTCACATTGTGGTGCAGGGTATAAAAAATTTAATATTTTTTCTCATGTAAACAGAGTCCTAATCGCCTATAGATCTTGTTTTGTAAGCCCCCAGATAAATATTTAAAAAAATCACCTCCTGTCATATCTATGAAATATTTCATGGAATATGTAATTTAAACCGCCAATGGGGCACACACACGCATCCAAACGATATAGGTTGCTGCGATTGCCTGGATCACAGATGTCTTATCAGCCATCTAGCCAATCACAGCATACACACACTTGAGTGAGAGATCAACATGTAACATATCCGCATTGCTTTAAATCTTTGAAAATAAATAATTTTTTCATGCCTTTGTGTTGAAACATTAACATTAAATTCTCCTTGTCGCACACATACACACGCAGGCACTGACGACCTCATTTCATCGTTTCATAGATTAGAAGGTAAATAGGACACACTACACTACAACACTAATCATCCAGTCAGCCAGCCATCATTGAAATATTCTTTGTAACAACGACGAACATCATGTTTCTGTTAACACTACACAGAAAAAAAATTGTAACCATTTGATAAAAAAATTCAAAAATCCAATTAAAATTTGATTGATTTTTCGCCGATAAAAATAATTTTCATATTTACAATCGCCGATAAAAAAATTGTAATCCCATTCGAAAATATTTTGATAAAGCAATTCTCATATATACTAAAAATTTTGTTGAATTTTATTTTGTTAATGGATAAAATATTTGTCATATTGACAATCTTGTTTATCAAATTATTATTATTATTTCAAATTAAATTTCTTGTAGTACGATACAAAACCTTTTAAACAGCAATTGCCGATTTTTACCCTTATTATTACAGCTCTCCCACAAAAATACCTCCAAATTTTCAGTATTTTAACGGCTTTAAACTAAATGTGTAGCTCTATACCGAATAAGAACTTATATTTGTTATCAATCTTTTACAATCTATTCAACAAAGTACTTTGTAATAACGTAATAAAAAATAATATGGCATATTACAAAAAAATTATTAAAAATTGTCCAACAAATTTAATAATTTTGTTGGTCAAACTCGTTTGTTGATGGTTTTTTTTGTGAATTGTTGGTGTTTGATAAACATTTCCGACTACGTTTGAAATATGTTATCGACATCTTTTTGTCGAACGCTGATGAAGCTTTTAATCAAAAATTTCGGGGCGGCTTTTTTTCTGTGTAGAAAGACTGTAATTTTGTATATACCTATATTGCATACAATCGGTCAAAATTACCTCATTCTGAAAGAATTTTTATTGCATAAAAAACATTTTTTAAACGTATTTTTTAATATTTTTTACATTATTTACAATCATACAAAACATTGTTATTATTTGTTTTTGGTGGTAGAGCTCTCGGGTTTCCCTTTTTAAAAAATAAGAGCTCGGACAAAATGTTCGAAAAAGTGTAAGTGTTTACTATAAGAGTCTACTGGAAACATAAACTTTATTTTTCCCGATGTCTTCATTTGTGTTTCTAGATTAGCAAACGGTTTTCAATATTGCTGTACTGATCTCATATAAAAGAAATTTACTTTATACAATAATAAAAGTAGTTTGATTATTTAATATTTCACAAGAGGTCAACATGACCGCTTTTAGGAAATATAGGTATAGCACATGTGAGTACAGAAATGAAAGAGGGGAGAAGCAGCTACTATGATTAATAAACGTAGTTCTATGTTGTACAAAAAGTCATCAAATTTTAAAAAGCTGTGTCATAACATACAAAATTGTTTTTGTTCTTGAAATCTAGTGTTAATTACATGATTATGTGATGTATTATGGGGAGTGCCAGAGTGTCACACATTTACCCATCTCCTCTTTAGTACACATGTATGTGTTTAATTCTGAAACAGCAATGTCGATGGTGATGAGGATATTCAATACACCAGCACCCTAGTCGCAGGAAAAAACAGAATACATTTTAGAAAAAACTACGCAGTTTTCTGGGGACACATTTTTCATAGACAGAAATATTCCTCAGTACGCTGAAGACTCGTTTTTCTATAGAAAAAATCCTAAGTTTACTGTGCGAACTCTTTTCTCTATAGACAAAAACTCCTCAGTTCTCTAAGGACACTTTTTTCGATAGATGATGACATCGTCATCCTCCTCTACTCTATGACTTAGCCTCAAACATTAAATTAATTGCCTTCAAGGAAGTTATGCAAAAAGAGCAGAAAATATCAGCGGCCAACGATGAATTTGAATTTCCATAAAACGATGAATGATTCCAGTGTCTATCCGAGAGGTAGTCTTCCAGCCTGCAAGCGAGCAGTTCATCTGCTTTTTACCACTTGTCATTTCAAGGCAGCAGAATTGTGGAGGGAGGGCATCCATTTTTTATTTATGTCGTTGTTGATTAATAGAGCATGACGTCATTATGAAATTGACTTTGTTGTGACTTCAATTCCGTTCTGAAAATAATCTTTAAAGATTTGGGAGGAACTTATTAAGCCAAAGGTCAGTAAGAATTTTTTTGCCTGCAATAAAGAAGGAGGGAATTTGATTTTTAACTTCATTACTATGTTTCGTTAATTTCGTTTATTCCCCTAAGAAATATAAAAAATAAGTTGCTGTGACTTTAATTTTGCCAAGTTTGAAGCAGTCAAAAGCAAAACAAAAACGAAATTGGAAATTTTATTTTCTTGTTAGCTTCTTTATAAGGTTCCAGTCCACTTCGCCATGTTGAAGTTATGCAATGGAGTTTTTTTCTAATTTTACGTGTTGTTCTTTTTTTTTTTGTAGGTTTAGTGTTATAAGTGGCTAACATATGAGCTCTACTCTGGAAGTTGAAAATGAAGAAAAAACAAACAGCCAACAAACCTTATTATTTGTCTGGCAATGCAGCAGCACTTCATCTCCCTGCTATCTGCCTCAGAGTTGACTGGATTGGTGTTCCATGTTGCATGCATGCAGCCAACAGGGCAGCATTATGTGGCATTTTATTATTAGCGCATTTCGTGTTTATGCATATCTTTGGATTTTCCACATACAATTTTTCTGGTGGCACCGGGTTCATGTTCTCGTTTTTGTTGTTGGGGTTTTCTTCATTTTGCAGAAAATTGTGGTTTGCCACATAATAATGTTTCGGCACCACCATCGGACGATAATATGACACAAACAAGGGCAACTGCTTTTAGAAGACATTTGGACGTGTGTGTGTGCTACGAAGACGTAGCAGAATCCGAAGTAAGTATAGTTTTTTCACGTGCCATGGTATAATTCAAAGGCCAGCTGCTGAAATGTCAAAAATTAAATTTATTGTTGTCTTTCTGCTGCACTTGCTGTTATTTTGTTGTGGATTATTGTTTCGATTTGTTGTCTGTCTCATTTCAAAGTGTAAATGGACCACAAATGTATTTGGTGTTGATTTTTCCAAAGCATTTTGTTCCTCTTTTGCCTTTTTAAAGCTTTCTCTAATATGTCCTTTGACAATAACAACAAAAATCAACTACAAAACTTTGTCTAGGTTTTGTGTCGTCACTAAAGGAGCAGCAAAACATTTATTTCGTTATTTCCTTTTGGTTTTTTAAATGTTTAAAATTCCACACACAAACAATTGCCTTGCAGTTTTTGTAGAAACTATAAAAAACCAGAGCTCTAATGTGCAACATAGAACAACAACAACAGTTTAAAAATACTTATTCCACATGATTACACCTTTCCAAAACAAATAGGAAAAATATAACTTTTAAAACTGTGACAGTAGTCCAGTATAAATTTGGCAACAATGAGAGAAAGCCATCACCGGCATTGTTTGTCTCGAATCGGAAACAATTTTCCAAACTGAAATAATTTTTAAATTGAATTATGTTCTAGTTCTTAACAAAATGAACTAATGGATATTAAATTATTATAGAAACATACGAATATTTGCTTTAAGAAGTGTCAATAGAAAATCCCGTTTTTTTCTATAGAAAAAGTACTAAGGGACTATGTTTTCCATAGACAAAAATCCTCATGAATAAGAGGATAATTTTTTTTATAGAAAAAAATCCTCAGTACGCTGAGGATTGTTTTTTTTATAGAAAATATCCTGTGAATTGAGGATTGTTGTTTCTATAGAAAAAAATTCTCAGTTCGTTGAGGATTGTTTTTCTATAGAAAAAAATTCTCATTTCGCTGAGGATTGTTTTTTTCTATAGAAAAAAGTGTCCTCAGTTCGCTGAGGATTGTTTATGGTCGGACCCGTCCGACCTCTCTGCGAACTGAGGGGTGCAAATATCTCGAAATATTGTACAGGCTCAGAATATAAAACCGAAGAAAGTTTGATTTTCGTGGTAATTGTGTAGGGTATCATATGGTCGGCCCCGTCCGACCCCTCCGCGAACTGAGGGGTGCAAATATCTCGAAATATTGTACAGGTTCAGAATATAAAACCGCAGAAAGTTTGATTTTCGTGGTAGTATCATATGGTCGGCCCGTCCTTTTTTCTATAGAAACAACAATCCTCAGCGAACTGAGGACACCTTTTGAACTGAGGACACCTTCGTGGTAGTTGCATACAGCTCTCCGATTCCGGCTTCATTTCCTTCAGCTCACCCATCTAGACTGCCTGTGACTCAGTTCACTTATTTAGACATAGAGTTATTGAAATCGACTTTTTCGAATCCCTTCCTTTCAATTCCCATATTTTACACACCTGGGCTTCTATTGGCTCATATAGACTCCCTAACAACCCGCAACGGTATCTAGAGAAGTGTGAAAACTTGAGGGCCTAAGTATTTACATAAATATACTTCCTTGTATTCAGCTCGCCTGTTCAGTCTGCCTTTCTGTTTGCATACTTGTCCAGGTTCAGTTCTGATGTTCCCAAAATTATTATCTGATCATCACCGAAAATTGTAGGCGTTGTCCTTTACCATACCTGGATCTTCATGGAAAATTTCGAAGCGATCAGCGCTATACTCCGCCCTATAGTGTGGTTATGGTTTAATAAATAATATATCTGAATACAGGTGCTTCTAAATATTTAAGTGTATCTCCCACATCCGAGTACATACGACAATATAATTGGTATTAATTTAAAGGTCAACAAGTCCTCTTGAATATACTATCAACTTCTATGTCCGTCAGAAGTAAATATATACGCTATAGAATAAAAATGTTGCCTGTTTTCAAACAAAAGTCAGGGTACATTTGACGCGCTAAATATTGAAAAATTTTTATAAAAAAGGCATACTTATTCTTTCGCCCGATCCCCTTCCTCATGTAAAAATTTGCAATGTTTGGGCCATAATCTCGGCCTCTGGAGCGACCAGAAAATCAAACAAAAAATTTTTTGGTCCATTTCATCCCCTAAATATTAACAGGTCTTTAACAAAAACAATAGGGATCTTCATTGGCCAGAACACATCCTACAATCAAAATTTCGTGAAGATTGTTCCATAACTGTGTCCTGTATCGTGTTTACAAATTTTCATGGACAGACGGACGGACGGACATACATGTCTAGATCGACTCAGCTAGTCGAGATATGACGATCAGTATAATTAAAGGTAAGTCTTGGGCTGCACAACGCTATAATACCCTGACAACATAGTTGTGTAGGGTATAGAAATTGGCAGTCCCAGTAAACTAACGTTTTCCATAGAAAAAATTTGTATTATCGAGAAAAAAATTGAAAGATGATAGTCTGATTTTTCTCTACAAAAAATTCTCTGTCGTAGGGGATTATTTTTTCCATAGAAGAAATAAGCGATCTTCGATGACTGATTTTTTTACCCATTGTTTAATTAGTAGTCCTCGAGAACTGTCTTTTTTTCCATAGAAAAAGTTTTTGTCATCAGGAAATAAATTAGAAGTCCTCCATAGATGATAGTCTGACTTTTTTTATATAAAATCGGAATCCTAGGCGTTCTTAGAAAAACTAATCGCAGTTCTCGCCAGTATTGGTATTTTTTGATAGAAAACACTTTGAAGCTATCCATGACTTCTGTTTACGTAGTTCTCGTGGATAGTTTTTAAAGGGAGAATTACTTCTTCTCGAAATCGAATTTTCCATAGACAAAAATTCACATTCCTTTGGTTGTTATTTAGGACCAATTTTTTATAAATGGAATTCACAATCCTCAAAGACTGACTTTTCTCCACAGATTGAATTTTGTTGTTTACAAAAATACTCAGTCACGTAATGATGTTTTTTTTCTATAAAATAAAATGCCTCACACATTTTTAAATTTATTAAGAAAATCTCATTTTAAAAAAGTATTTCCTATTTGAAATCGATTTCTTTATGATTTATGTAACCACAATTAATATTCCACTCAACTTAATGAACAAATCCTTTCCAACCACAGCTGTTTCTATGGAAGATGCCATATGTAATTCCTAAATATACCATTTCAGGAAGTGCGCTATTATAAAACATGAGTACATGAAGACAAGATGTGACAGATAAGCAGACAAACAGACAGACAAACAACAAACATAAAACACACATTTATAAAAAAAATTAAGGGCAACACATTCAACCTTCATGGAAGTCGTCTTCTCGATGTTGTTGTTGCTGCATAGACAATAAATGCAACATAACTAAGACACGCAATCACATATGGCTGGTTGACTTTGGCAGCCAAGTTGTATTGTCCTTCGTCATGTATGATTACGATGGTGTTGGGGATTAGTCAAGGTCTTCTTGCTCTTGTTGTTAAAGCTATGTTAATGGTAAAATTGTTCTTAGATGCAGGACATATTATGGATTACTTTTCTGATTCCAGGAAAAATATTTGTTTGTTTGTTTAATTTCTTTTACTTTGGTATGAGGATGTAAGTGACAACGACGATAGTGTGTGTGCATGTATGTGAGTGTGTCTGTAAAGAGATATGCTCCATGAATAATTTCCTATTAAAAGTAGTTGGTGTTGTAGTTATTATTGTTGGCCTAACATGCTGGCACTTTTTGCAAATTATGACAAAGTAAAGGACTAATATTTGTCAGGATGGGTATGAATAGGGAAAAAGAGCAGGCTGGCTCTGACTGACTCTGTCTGCTACGTTGACGTTAAAACGAGTGCTTGACAAAAACGTAACACATAAACGAAAGTATAAGAAGGGAAGAGAGAGAGAGAGACGAAATGCACACAACCTAAAGGTTAAAATATTTTTAACAAAAGAAGCCCCAGTGTTAATTTGGCTATTTGTCACAAAAGACACAATGTTTAGGATTTCCCTCATTCTCTTTCTGTGTGTGTGTGAGTTTGGTTTATTTTCTTGTCTAAAAATAAAAACAACAACTTATTATATATGTATGAGCATATGTGTGCATGTATTTTATTTTACTTGTCTTTTGGTTAAAGTGTTTACTTTTACGGTTTGTTGAAGATTAAAGTCATAAGACTTTTTTGGTTGCAGTCAGACACCACACTCAAAGGATTAAGGAAAATACAATACCAGTTATGAATGTCAAAATATTATAAACAAACAAATTTGAAATATTGTCCTAAATCCTTGTAAAGATTAAACAAAGTTTATTTGTGACAAAGGGAAAATAATTGTGGTAGAATTTTTGAAATTTGAGATTAGAAGAGGGGCCTGTAATTTGTCCTATAATAAAAATCATAGTTCCGATCAGTTTTCGTGGCCTATGCATTATTATCTATTAAGCTTTTGATGAAAAAAAATTGAATCACAAAATCTAAAATCTAGAGATCAGTCCTGTAAAAGAAGGTGACCAAAGTACTGATTTTTTTCTATAAAAAAATTATAACCATTGAAGTTACCTTTAACCTTTTCCTAGAAAAAATTTGGACCTAAAAGACAGAAAATTATTTCTATAAATAAAAAACTGAGAACTATGAGAATTCAAATATTTTCTTCTATAACAAAATCAGTCTCGACCAATATGCAATTTTTTCTACACAAAAAATATTTTTGTGGGACATTTTTTTTTTCTCAAATGTTTTCTATAGAAAAAAATGAATGTCGATATATACCCTTAGCCTATGATATATGTAGTATATAATTATTCTGATCATAGGTAAAAACTCATCAAAATATGACACAGGGATACGAGGTTGTAAACATGTCATAGCTGAGAATATAACAAGAAATAGAAAAATATTCGTCATATGGAATATGGTTTCTATCTATAGAAATATTTCTGTGATTTTGGATTATGGAAAACAGTAAACTTTTTTCTGTCTGTTATTGTACAGGGCAGTCAATTTTATTTATTAAAAAAGCTACCATTTTCAATTAAAAAAAGGACAACAAAATACAAAAATAAAATACCTGAGAATGGTTATTCCTGTCTTCCAAGTCTCCATGTTACCTTGTTGAAAAATCACTCCTGGATTACAGTGATTTTTTTCTATAGAAAAAAGGTCCTGGAGGATTGTAAATTCGTTTCTATAAAAAAATCAGTCATAGATGGCTGCCGATTTTTTATAAAAAATATCACTCCTGAAGAAATTTGTGAACTTTTTTCTTAAGAAAAAAATTTGCAGTCCCACAAATTTGGCATGGGTCACTTATTTGGCCCAAGGACGAACCCTATTGAAATTGGGAAAAATCGGTTCAGATTTAGAGCTCCCATAGCTCCCATATATAGTTTCGTCCGATTTTATGTAAATGTTGTACCAAAGTCCTATTTGCACGAAATTTGGCTTAACGTACAGAAAGTCCGCAATTTTTTTTTGTATAGAAAAAATCAGTCCTGTTGGACTGCGAATTTTTTTCTATAGAAAAAAATCAGTCCTATCGGACTGCGAATTTTTCTTTAAAAAAAATCAGTCCTGTAGGGCTTCAAATTTGTTTCTATAGAAAAAAATCGATCCTGGGGCTCTTATGTGTAGTATTGCGAATTGTTGGAAAAAATCTGTTCAATCTGCAATTTATTTTATTGTTGTTTATTATTTATCCATGTGTGAAAGTATGTTGACATTTTCATACACATAGCTCTATCTGCCTTGTGCCTCTGAGCCATTCCATTGTCGTTCATGCTTTCTTGTCTGTGTTAAATAGTGTTTCAGATGGTTTTTTTTGCGAACTTCGCAGCAGATGTGGCACTGATTTAAAATAATACTACACAGATTGTCGCATGCGACATGCAAATAAATTTGACTAACTTTAAACACATGCAAATAAAATTGGGCTGGGAGACAGAGTAAAATATTATAAACATTTTTTTAAGAACATTTAGTGTTTCGAATGAAGAACAAATTTGCGGTTATATAAATTATTATATAAATTGTTTCTACAAAAAATGTTGAATATTCTTAAGATCTACTTTTTTCCCCAAGAAAACCTCATATAAATTTCATTGATATATATGGGCAATATTGCCAATTTTTTAACATAGCTGAAGCGGAGGTTCACCCCTTTATAACTCGGGAACTACTTAAATATATTAACAAAAGTGAATAGTTTTGGGTTAACTGATCTGTCGTTGGAAACTGTTCATGATATTGACCTCCAAACTTTATTTTGGTGGAAGCTGTGTCTACTTTAATGTAAAAAAATGTGTAAAAACAGGTTGAGGCGAACCAGTTTTTTTATGTTCTCTATCGATTTGTGACTAAGCCACTCATTGCACGGTCTTCGTGTCAAAATAAAACTGGAAGCCAACAAAATGGGGACTACGGCACTTATGTATCATTTTTCAACATTTTAACTGCATCTATCTTTAAATGATGCTGACATTTTGAAGCTCGATTTTGAGTGTTTTTTTAATTTTACTTCTAGCTTTAATACGCAAACAGGAATTTATAAAAATCGATTATAAGATTATTGTAGTCGCGAATCTGCGTAATTTGATATGTATTTTGTGTATGTAGTATGCACAGCTTCAGAGTAATACTCATCCGAACGTGCGAATTTTGTGCGATCAAATTTCTAAAAAACCTATTTTTCGGGCCAAATTTTTAGATCTGTCAACTGAATGATATGGGTACCCGCGATCAATAAGGTTTTTTACGTTTCGGATGATATAAAATCTTCTTCGTGAAAATCCATCTACTAGAACGGCGGGAACTGGTCTTCCAAAAACACGAAATTTGGCAAAAAATGTTTTTGAAAATATCGCGGATTTATTTGCGTTTTCTGTGTATAATTTCCGCTTCAATAAATGACCCCATACGGATTTTGATCTTTTCCAAAAAGAGAACATTAAAAACTTCAGCCGAAAGAGAGATGTACGCAATTTATCTCAAAAATAGATTTTGCTGGCACATCCATGGTTCTTAATGGACCACATTGAAATGGTATAGATCGATGTATTTTTTTAGGGTGCACACTGAAATCGGATGCGCGTTAATGGCATATGGAGTTTTCGGAAATTATTCGCGTTTTACGATTTTTTGGGTACTTCAATGTAACGTGCGGCACATCTTAGCCGACAAATGAAATTTCGCAAAATATACATGGATTGGAAGATAAACTTCAGTACTTCCTGGAAACCGCATGCGCATCAAATGATTTTGAGAATTACGCGATTTAGACGCAATTTATCTCAAAAATAGTGTGAGCTGGCACATCCATGGTTCTTAATGGACCACATTGAAATCGGTATATATCGATGTATTTTTTTAGGGTGCACACCGAAATCGGATGCGCGTTAATGGCATATGGAGTTTTCGGGAATTATTCGCGTTTTACGATTTTTTGGGTACTTCAATGTAACGTGTGGCACATCTTAGCCGTCAATTGAAATTTCGCAAAATATATATGGATTGGAAGATAAACTTCAGTACTTCCTTGAAACCGCATGCGCATCAAATGATTTTGAAAATTACGCGATTTACACGCAATTTAAAATGTATATTTTATAATATTATTTTATTTTAAGATTTATTCCTATTTATAGAATTCTAAGATTTATCGGAAGGGTCTTGATATAATCCGCAAGGCGTATACTTATACACAAAAAGTGATTATTATTATATATGTCAATTTTTCGGCGAAATTCGGGTAAAATAGCAGAATAACCCCAACATTTTTTTCTGAAATTTCTTGTATACAATTAAAAAAATAAATATGATGACATTATTTTTTCGAACCAAAAACAAATATTTTTCCTCGATATCTTGTTTTGTTGTCGCTGTGATTTAGAAACCGCTACACGGACTTGTGTGATTTTGATATCATTTGATTCATCATGGTGTTTAGATTATGTAGATATTTTTAAATTAATTTTTAGGTGTGTGTATGTCATTAATATGATGAAAATATTGATGTAATCTGCTATATTTTTTTTATTTTTCTCATATTTCGCGAATATGTGCAACTTTATCGTGATTATTAT